>NW_009696147.1:0-55217 GCF_000703405.1 Apaloderma vittatum
TTTTAGCTAAACCCAGGACAGTAGACTTGATACACTTTTGTCATATAGACTTTCTTACAAGTCTAATGTGTCTAATCCATAGTGGAAATAGTAAATTTAAAACTCAGAGTAACTCAGCAAAATTATTATTATTTTTTTCCTTTTTTTAATACTGATGAGTAACAGATTAAAATTCAAAGAACATAAAACTTTACTGACCCAATACCAATACTGTGGACTTTGTGGGGGACAGCCTACAAACCTGTTCTATCATTGTCCTTATGAGAAAAAAGTCATGCAAATTCTGGTGCCAGAAAAATGAAGAAGATGATAGATTCTAAAATAAGGAAATGATGACAAATATATTCTTTTACATCTGCATTTAACATTCCCCTTGATTGGTATTAGCATTAGGTTAAAATATTTATGACACTTGTTCTGGATAAATTGCATCAATATAATTTATTATTTAACAAGAAGTTTGAATAATCTACTTCAGTGAAGATAATATTGTTATTCATGCTATTCTGATGAATACCAGTTTTAAACAAGTGGAAAAATATTAAGTCTCTGTATATTTTGATTTAGAAAACTGTAACAGTGTTATGATTTTAAATATCTTTTAATTTAGAAGAGTACACTTTGAAAAGAGAAGGATTAAAACCTCTAAAAAGAAGGAATAGGAGTATGCCTCACAGATATCACTAGAGCGTAGTCCGTCACTGATGGACCACTATACTGGCACTGGGTCAATCGGAGTAGCTCTCAGTGGAGTTTACCATACTTCAATTATTTAGATTATCATGGATTGTTCCCTGAAAATGCATTTTACAAACACAGTTGTTTTGCATGTATGTAACACATATATTATTCTTTTAGAGGAACTTAAAAATATTACTGCAATAACTCAAATAAAGGAAAAACCTCTCGAGAATTTAGAGGTAGTGATTGACTAAAACAAAGTTACACGATAATTTAAAATTGAAAATCTTATTTAACTGATTTTGAAAGCATTTTATTTTATTGCAGTTATTTGTTTGTTATCAGTCTCTACAAATATAGAAAGCTTAGAAATGAAAGTTTAACCAAACAGAGGTAACATATTTCAGATGTGTAAAACTATCTATGGCCAAGAAAATTTTCACATTTCTTTTTAAATATTATTTTACTCCTGAGTAATTATAAAACGAAGTGTTTGTGAAAGAAATTTGCACTAAAAACTGGCCTAAATACACAGGAGGAGTGAATGTTGTTTGTAATATGCCAACTGTAAAAAGTGAGATGAAGGAAGTGATTAGACTTAATATAGCCATTTGAGACAGTTTTGTGAGCTAAGAGAGAATAGGGTAAAAAACAGAACTTGAAAAATTTGGACAGATGATACAAAATCAGAGAGTAATTCAGGAGATGAATCTGCGTCACTTTCTTTTAGTGTGAACAGAAAAACATCAAGCCTGCAAAAAGTAACAAAACTTGACAGCAGTAGACAGTTCAGCGGAAAACAGATTTCAAGCTTTGTGTGAGAGGAGCATGTAGTAGTTGTAGGTTGTAATGTCATCAGGAAAAGGATAAAAGAATTAAGGAAAAAATAAAGGGAATATTACATTAAAATTACAATAATGGCAAATGAGAAATTGACATGAACTCACTGGAAGTTACATAAAACAAAGTCTGGAAAATCCAAAATATCTGAGGTTCGTGAACGCAGAATCCAGAAAAGAATATTTCAGTGATGACACTAGGGAGCAAAAAGAGCATAGGGTAAAGAGATGAAGCAAAAAAGATAAACAACAGAAATATTGCCAATATTGAAAATAAACAGCCAGTTTTTTGGCTAGATGGGAAGAAATTAGCATAAACATGAAATTTTGGAGAATGAATGAAATAAAAAAACTATACAGAAAAAAAACCATTGCCCAGGTTTTTTTAAAAAAACTTTAGCTGCAAACAATGTAGATAATATGGAGAGAGCAAATCAACTGGCAAGGAATCAGATAAAGAAAGGCAAGAACATGGAGTTTACCAGTAGTAAAAAGTGAGGAATAAAACTAAGGAGGATATAGTTAGGGAAAAGGGCCACCATAAAAAGCTGTAGAAATCTTGTGATGGAGAAAGAGTAGGGTGATTTCTGAGGGGGTGTGTTTAAGAAGTTTGGTTTAATGGTTGGTACTGAACATCAGGGAGATGTAAACATGAGGAAAGTTGTGAAAAGAAAGTGAGAAGGAACTAGATAATTCTTACTAAAAGTTCTTTTTATATAACCATCATGAGGAAACTTGCAAGACCTTATAGGAACTGCATGTAGAATGAAGATGAAATTTCTTCCTGTCTGTTGTGAAGGAAAGCAGGTCGTCGTGGTCTTTTTGGATAAAAACAGAGTAAGAACGGGATAAGAAAAAGAAGCAGAAGTGAGAGTAAGAGCAGGGTTTGAGATTAGAAGGCTGCATTAGGACTACCTCAAGATAATGTCATTGGAAGAATTACCAGGAAAGAAAGGAACTTTTCAGAAGGTGGTGGTTATTAAGTAAAATAGTATTTAAAAGTCTATCTAGCATTTCCTATGAACTTTCAAAATTCTTTTGACACCAAGGCGGATTTTGCAAAACCTGTTCCATCTCCATTGTTTTTAAGCTTCCTGAAGTGTTCAGTAGTTTTTGTCCACTTTGCTTTTCTATGGTCTTTAAATGACAGTCTCCATACATTTCCCATTGCATGAACATTGCAATTGGGTCTATGAAGATTTGTACTGACCTCATTGTGTCATCAGCTTGACATTATAATTTCATCTCCAGAGAAACATTGAAACACTTTTCATCATAATTTGATATTGTAAATGTGGTGACCATAGATAGTAATAAAAATTCCTTGCAATTGCATTTTGACATCATAATGTAATCTCCATAGTCTTCACATGACATTGTGATGAGATTGTGGCAATACTAACTTTATGTGAATGAAGCTGGGGCCATAGAATGAAAAATTTAAAGTACAGTTTTGTGCATAGTGAGCAAAGACACATATATTATCACAATTAAATTTTTGTTAAAAATTAGAACACATTCTCTCCATCTGAGGAACGGAGATCTGAAATGTTCCTTCAAGTGGAGAGATGAGAAGACTAATCACTTTTCAGATACAGCTTTATCAACTCATGGAAAAGAAAATATGGCAGAGTTTGTGCCATAGCAGAGGCTTGGAATCTGTGATTGCAAAGTTTATCCAGTTGCATCATCTTATGAGGCATGTACTTCTGGCCTTAGCATAATAGGAACAGGAGCTAAACTTAATATGTTTATAAAGCAACTTTTCTATTTTGAAGCAAATGATTTTTTAGTTTTAAACACATCACTGAAACTATGATGCATATTGCTCTACTACAAGGATCTCGTGCATCAGCTGTGGTGTAACAAAGTAGGGCAACCCTTGGAATAAAAAGTCTGGTGCAGGCCCATTTGATTCTTTAACTTCAGTTTTACAGTTGTTAAATGTAGAGACAGGTTGATACAAACTGTGACTTTCATGCTCCTAAATTAGTCATTAGTCTAATATGAACTAGAATGACATTTTTTAAAAGGCAAAACGTTGCTGAATTTTGGTAGAATCTGAATTGATGATGTCCTGTTAAAATACATTTATCTCATTATTACACCTTTGAGACACTATATCACTTGTAACATTTACTTAAAATATATTTCTGCAGATATCCTTTTGATTTTTGCAATACAGGCAACAGCAAATATTTAAAAAGATATAAAATATATCCAAGATAGCCAAGATTATAACCATGGTACTAGACAGATTGATACTTTAGAGTTTTCATCTTCTTTCTTTGTGGATAAAAATATACCTCTTTACTAGAATTTAACTGATAGAACTTGAATAAGGTATAGTTATAACTCCCTATCTTTAACAACTTGCCATTTTTTAGTATATTTACTTCACTTGTCTGTTTTCTTTGAAGAGACAGGGCTTTAGCCCTCTTCTTTCTCCTAGGTGTAAATAGATAATATATTTTAATCTAGAACTATGTAAAGCTGTGGTCAGATGAGTAAAGCAAGTACTCAGAACTGTGTAGTTTGAAAGACTAGTCCTGGTTCTTAAAAGAAGTCACTTCAACTTCCTGTGCGGTGTTAGACAGCAGAGCTTGCTTGACTTGCTGGTAAAACCAAATAAAACAGCTGGACTATTTTATTTGAAAAAGGTTTACAAATTATTTAAAAAAACCCAATGTTTTTATCAATAGTCAATAGCCATGATCATAGTCTTTTCTTCAATATCTGTGAAACAATCACTTCAGTCCTCTTCTGTGTCTTGTGAATATAGTCAAGAAAATAAGGCTTTAAAAATGTCATAGTTATTAAGCATATGGAAATTGGTTATTAGGTTGATTTGTTTACAAAGGTGTTAACTGAAGAATATCTTTCTTCTGAGGACAACAATTACTTAATTCTGTAAGACATAAAATTTTGTACAGAACCTATCAAAAAATCAACTAGAGTTGCATAAATGTATTAAAACATATTTTTAAAGTATTAAATATATTAAAAAATATTTTAGAAATTTTTTTTGGCCATTCCTCCCTATTCTTATGGAAATGAGTTACTACTGACATTTTTGAGCAAAAGGGTTTGCATTCAATTTTCAAATGATGTAAATCTAACTGTGTGTATATTCTGTATATGTATGGTAGCTAAATAAAAAAATATACTACAAACTTTTTAAAATTACATAAAGATTATTTTTTTAATACTTGTATTTCTCTGAAGAGATTCTGGGGGTTTTATGCTGAGGTTCAAAGCAGAAGGTTGAAAAGATTATAAAGAATGTGTGAGAAGAAACTAACTTTCCAGCCAAACTGTGAATTTCATGGGAAATGTTTCTCGTTATTTTGACGAACTTCAGAAAACGAGCCGGCACACTAGCATACTGACACATACATTTTCATTTGCACCTACTTTTGTAAATAAGGAACATTGTAACACAGGATAACAGCAGTACGAGTACACTGTGAGAACTTATTCTTGCACTTGAGATGGTTAAAATTATCTTCAGAATTAAGATATTTTACTTTTATTGGAAAATAAATTTACTTAATCTGTAAATAAAAGATTAATAGAAAGTTGATGACAAACAGTTGTATGGAAGTACACAGCTGATATATTGAAATAAACTTTTATTTTAACTTTGAATGTGTCAGCCTTTTACTATTGAAGCATGTAGTGATATAAATTTTTATTATTATTTTGAGTTAGTTTTCAGTAACTTTGTAGACGTGTTTAAATATGCACTCTCGATCAAAACCATGTTGCTAACATTGAGTTGAGTACTTAAAAAATCCTGTTTCATTCTCATAAATTTACATACAAATATTACACTCTATTCTGGATGAGTAGTGAAGAATTTGGATATTCAATACAGAGAAAGAATTTGTCTTCTGAAGAGGAAATGAAATTTTTTGGAATAACAATTTTAGGCCTTAAGATATTACCTGAATATGCCTTATTTCTTCAGGTAGAGTGTATAATCTATCCAGACCAATTACAGCAACTAGGCTGATAGGTTCTCTCAAAAGTGATGTGTGCTTTTCCCTAATCCCTTTACTGGGACACAGCTTCTTCACTAGCGGTCTGACAGGTAGTCTGCTGAAAGGAAAGCATTTTTAAGCAGCCATTAATTCCAAAATGCTTATCTCCAATGGACAGAGATTCTCTCTGCAGTCAGTTGGGAAAAGGGATTGAAGTCTGTTGGACTGAACATTTCTACCTCAGGAATCCCTGTTGCACTGATACTGGGATGAAACCCTCTCATTACTTCACAATTGAGATGTGGGCCCAGAAGAGTCCCTGCCACGATAAATATTTACTTTTAACAAAAGTATCAGTGCCCACGTAATCTATCTGCCACTTGCATTTAAAATGTAGACCTCACAGACAAACAGGAGATATGGTTAGACTTGAACCAAGTGGAGGGAGGAAGTTTTATAGGCAAGAAGTATGTCAGTTATCGAGTATTATTTCTTCTCACGTTATGCAGTGTGCTGACCTTGTACCAATATACCATGTATAATTCTAGCAGTAGAAATGAAAAATTTCAGCTTTTTAGTTTGGAAAAGTCTTACAGAGTACCCAGAAAAGTGTATCTGAGGTTGCTTTTACATGATTTCCACACAGCATGATGGTGGCTGACCTCTTGGCATCGTGTTCGCCAGGAGTTTAGACAATAATAAAATTCATACAAGTATTGTATGTTGGTATACTGAAGGATTTTTTCCTTTATCCTTTCGTTTTCTGTGGATTTGTTATTTTAAATTCCAGAATTCTTTTAACAGAGACTGAGAATCAGTTTACACATGTGATAAAAAAAATATTTATGCCTGTCAGAATTCATATACAGTAAACGTACTCAGATTTGCAGATCTCAATTTTTTAGGATAATACTTTAATTACTAAAATAGTTTAAGACTTACTTCAGTGCTTATACTGCCTTAATTCAGTACACAAGTAGGGCAATTGATGTGAATCCCAACATCTGGCAATCAGAGTGCTTTAATGAGTTACTTTTTAAAGAAATATCTCTCTGCCGGAGGGGTCTATAATGCAATTAGACACATTAGCACTTTCTCAGTCATTTGGGGGTATTTTTCATGAAAAAATGTGATTCGTGCAAGCTGTAAAATGTTTGCACTTTCAGAAGGTGAAAAGTCATAATATATTTGCATTTCAGCTTCAGATGGAGGATTTTGTTAGAAAGATGTTATGTAATACATTAGTTGCAATTTCTTGGTATCTGTTTGCAAGATGTAACAAGATGTAGCAAATTAGCTGCAATAGTGTGCAGAATTACAGACTTCTTTGTCCAAAATTTTGCTTTAAGCTACAGACTCAGGAAAAAGGTTGTGATAAACACAACAAACAATTCTGAATATATAGGTTGTTATTGAATTATTTAAAATTAAATGTGACTATCCAAATTTAAAGACATTCTTGAAAAACATGAAAATATCTGCATATCATTCTGTCTAAACAGTAGTATAATTTGGAAAGAATACAAATATTTTTATTTTTAAGGTTCTTTTCCAATTGGTTTGCTATCTTAGTCACGTTTGGCTGGACTTGTTTACATAGTTATTAATTTCATTTTTAGAATTAAAGTTGAACAGTTTCATATTTCCATCCACATTCTAAATCTTCTGAATACGCTGTAGTAGAAACAAAAAATAAGTCACTTATTTCACTGGAATTCGTCTTGGTATCAGTGGCAAAAATTCTGCACTCACACTATGGGTTTTGAGAACACCTAACTTCTGAGAAAATCAGCTTTAGTAGCTAGGAATGAAATGTTCACAATGATAATTTTTAAGTTGTACATTTATACATTGCTAGACTTATTTTATGCACATTGCTATTTTCTATATGTGTACACATGAAACAAATATGTACAAGGCTATGATTTTGTGAATAAAGCTTTTGACCTGTAAGACAAAAGAAGATTAAGGCTCAAAAATATATTGAATATTTGCATAATGTGACAACATATAGAAAGCTACTTGCAATTATTCCATTAAGAGGTAAAATTATTGACTTCAGAAATTACATAGTTTAAACTTGTGTTAAAGGAGTTTATCACAGCATTTTAAAATAAACTCAGCTGTTTGAATTAAGTGGAAATTTGATTGTAAGTATTTTTTTGCAGTTGGGTTTTTGAAGTGTTGGGACAGGTTCTGATTGAAACACTGAACTTCACGTGCTTTTTGCCAACAGCCTACGAATATAATTTCTGCTGATTTAAGAATCTAATGTCAGGGTGGTAAGGACACAATTAGCTTTAGTTTAAGTGATAGCAACATGCTGTAAATAAGATTCTTAATTGTGTTTGCAAGATTAAAATTCAGTCTCGTTGTTTTTTTTCCCGTACTTCTTTGGTGGCTTTGTGGTATATTCGCATTGCTACCTCTAAATGAATGTCAACTTGTTTTACCTCGACTGCAGCCAATCGATACTTCATTAGGCTGAATTGTCTTGTGCCCATGCAACCTTGAAGCTGTGGCTTAATTACCACCCGTATTATGCAGTGGCTCAGAGAGCTGTGCTCAGCTGTGTCAGTTTTGAACAAAAGCCATGCTGTTGCCTGTATTTAGGAAAAATGGACTTCTGAACTAAAGAACTATAATATTTTCTAAGTTAACAATCCATGATGACAACCTTTTTTAAACTGTGTATGTCAGTTTTCAGTAAGTTTACATTTGAATAGATTTCTACATATTGCAAAACTTTAAAAGACAAGTACCTTTGCTTTTCATGTTCAACCCATCGCTGATTTAAGATAATTTTAAATTAATGGCAAAGTAACATTCATCTGAAAGAGAAGACAGGAGAAAGTGCAGTCAAATGGCAATCATGACAAATGACATCTCTTGTCTGAGAGTCATTTTTCCTCACTAGACTGATTTGTCATCCCCACTTTTGACATTTTTCATCCTGCTATGAAATCACATTGACAGAATAAGATATTTCTACACTTAACACTGGGCCATAGAAGACAGTTCTCTGCCGTCATTTATTTTTTGTATTACATTTAAGGGTTTGCAAAATTTGTAAGCAACTAAATTCTGCTGACAAATTTAATTTGCTTTATAAAATACAAGGTTCGCATTGGCTTGTAATTGTAAAGTAAACTTTGCTGTTTCATTTGTGTCAGGTCATTATACAACGTAGAGGAAAATAGTCCTCTTTGCAAAGAAAATTTTTTGAGTACTGTCTTGTTCTAAGTGAGGATTATTGAAGCCAGCTGTAACGATAAGTATAAACTACATAACCTTAATGTATTGTGTCCATTGCCTTAGACTTGTCTAAAGACCTGTGGATAGTATTTGCAACTTCTTACTTTTGAACTAAAACCAAAGCTCCTCTATTGCTGAATACCTTATATCTATACAGATTACTATAATCAGTACTTTCCCCCATTTCATACAAACTATACAGGTCACTATCATTTTCTCTTAAATTACGAACAAAGGTAAACTCAAACATAGTCCAGAATGACAACTCTCAAAGATCATATAAATGCAATGGGAAATGTAGTGATTTGTACGTGTGTAAAAAACTGTGATTCTTTTTTGTTGTTGTTTTCCTGTTTTGTTTGTTCAGTTTGAGTTTTGCTTGTATCAACTGTCTCATGATTATTCTTCTGCAAAAAAAACCAGACATAACTACTATCCTCTGTGCCTAATAACTAACTGGTGAGGCATGCTGACCACAGAATAAGGTAGGCGATGCCTTATGCAGACCATGTTTGGATGTTCAGAGCCTGACAATCTCTTTTAAATCTTTTACAAAAAATCTAGTGAAGGAAAACATAAGGCTACTTTTTGAGAAAATCTATTTTTGATTTGTAGAACTGTTGTGCTTTATGAACCCTATTTGTGGCTAGATATCACTGCTTGCACAGTGTCTTCTAGTGTTCATATCATACAATCAGCTACTAGTAACCTCTAATGCTGTTTCTAATTATCAGCATGTTGAGAATTTTCACACCCTTTATAACATTTAAATGTTCTTGTTATACATTCCTTCTGAATACAGCCTAGTATACATCAACTGCACATCAGGTCTATAAAACATATCAGAATGTGTACCACCATATAAGTCTGCAACTTCACGTTAATATTCATGTATATTCTGTTGTATATTTGCATGTGCTGCTTTTCTATTATAGCAAAGTATGAACAAACAATCTTCAGTTAATTAATTAGCAAAGCTTGTATAACACATCAGATGTTTTAATTACTCTTTTTCTTTTTAAATGAAAAGAGGTTGTCACCTTTGGGATTCATGTTTGTTGCAGACTTTAGCTAGCTCTGTTCGTATTGTTCACCCACATTTGTCTCCCAGTAGATCTCAGGCAAGGTTCAAATCATCCTCTTGTGAGAATGAAGATGACATCTCTGCAGAACTGGTGCCTGTCTTAGGAAAAAAAGACACAAAACATGTATCCTATAAGAGTTCTTCCTACCTGTTATACAGAAAGAAACAAATAAAGAAAAAAGCCTACTCCAGTACTGTGCATCTGAAGTGTCCATAGGCAAAATTTTTTGTTTGATGAAAATTTATACCTGTTTGCATATAGAGATTTAACTAACTAATAGGGGCTGGTGTTCATTTTCCCCTCTAGACCTTTCTTAAAGTTGAAAGAGTTTATCTGTCTTCTGTAAAAATGACTTCTTATTCCAGTTTACATCTCTGCACATGAATGTGGCCGTCATAACCAAAAGTCAGGATACGAGAAAGGTGCAGTTCACCATTCTAGTCGAAAAGAAACAAAGTAGATTTGGGTCATCTTTCTTCGTGCTTCGTGCTTCACAGAGTTCCTTGTCTATATCAGTTGTCACTTCTGTTCTACTGAACGTATGCAGGATAGAAAGACATTGTAATTAACGTAGTTGACTCCATGAAATCTAAAGCAAGGTGTATTTAAATCTACATAATGAATTACATGTTCATAATAATCTTTTCAGCAATTTTCTTAATACCAAAATGGTTATTATTTGTTTGCAAATTTTCAGGAAAGGAGTTTCCTACATAACCACAATGTTGTACAATATTATACAGCCACAGGCAGTCAGGAATACAACATATGGTAAATTCACTATTTAGTCATGTTTTGTGATGATCTCTCTTTACTCTCATACAGTTTCCTTTAGTGGTGGATCAACTTAAATTGATAAAACTTTTCCCCATTACATTGTAGGCATATTGATAACATATACCATTCATTACAGCATTAGGAAGGAAGAAAACTTATGCTATGATATGAAGAAATACAATAAAGTATGAAGACTGAAATAATGTGTACATTTTAGCGTTTGTCCAGCTTCAACCTGGCAGGACCTATGAACCTTTTTTTTTAAATAATTGTAATAATTAAAAATTATATATATTTTTTAATAGTTGGAGGCAACAAAGTACCTTGTCCTGTTTCCTAAAACATTAAACCACATGGGACACATGTAACACTGCACACCAGAAATGAGTGTTTAGGGACATGCTTTATCAATACTAAAATTATTGTCAAGGTAGATTTTTTTTTAAAAAAAAACAAAACACAGTTGCATTATGTCTTCAAAATTGGTTCCTCAAAAGGTAATTTTATATTGATAAATATTTACCTGGAAAATTGTACGTTTTACAAGGATGAAATCATGAAAGGCTCTGGGTCTATGCATTTTTCTTGACAGAAGAGAGAGATTAGTAGTGGGCTTTCATGACTAAAACACAGGTAGTAAACAGTAAGTTGTCTCTTGATTTTGTATATCCATATTTAGGTTGCAACAGTCAATTGGAACACAAAGGGCCAAACTGGAGACAAATGATATCCTAAGATTGGATGAAATAGGGCAAAATTCACACTTACTGCCCCTATTTACTGAATGGACAAAAGAAGGTGACTAAAAAACTTGTATAAATTCTAACAGATTACCTGCAACGTCTTTTACTTTCCCACATTTCTTTCCTTGCTAACAAGACTAAAGAGAAGAGTTATGACCCATTTTGCTTTTACTGATCATCAGAGATGAATCTGAAATCCGAGAACTACAATTCAACAGGAATGTGCATCACTTTCATGAATGTCAGATGTGGCCTCATGTGATCCCTGGAATGTAAAAGCAGGGCAGCAGGGAGTAGGAAAAAGATTTCCTTATGTATGATGAGAAAGATATAAAATATATTATCTGAGGTGAATGTCTGCAATTTAAAATTACTAGGGTGGGGGTAAAAACCTTAAAATACTTTTAGAGAAAACATTTTTGAGGGAATAAATAAAGCATTATATTTGCATTGTTTCTGAAGAAAAGACAACAGGGAAAGGATGCTCTAGTACTTCAGAAACACTTGAAAGTGCGTTTATAAACTTTAACCTAGAGAAAATGCATAAGAAAGAATTGATATTCATAAGCTCAAGGACAGCAAATTAGAACTAGAAACATGAATTTAATAAAAAATATTGCTGTAGCATAACTGAAACTGTAATTTAAACTAATCCAGGTTCTTAAGGTATTAAAAGACAGTTTTTTACCTTAGGTCAGACTAGATAATTTTAAATAACAGCCAGGTCTCACTGTTGGCAATGATGAACTAAACTTACATCCAGGTACTTTGAAATATCTTTAAGAATGTCTCATTTTAAACCCTTTCTGAAAAAAAAACAACCAAACAAAATAGTTATCTAGTTGTAAGTTGATTTCAGGATCTAAACCTGGCACAAAAATTTTCATTATGAGTTATTTTTATTACTGGCAGTAGTAGCTGACAGTAAACTACAGAAATAGACAATAATCAGGAGTAAACAGTACAAGTTGAGACAAAATAATAGTTATTTTTCCTGTCAGAGAGGAATAATTTTATTTTTGCAAAAACAAGAACACTCAAAAACTTGCAAAAACATTAGAATTATTTGTTTCACTTAAGAAATCTTGGTAAAAAGAAAAATTTTATTCAGAGTGTATGTTAGGTATAGTATATCTTCCATTAAATTTCTAAGCAGATTTGAATGAATTGTCAGCATTTAATTTCTAAGCGAAAGAATGCAAATTTTTGCCTTGGAAAACAAAGTAAGTTTAAATTGTGTTAAACTCTTCTTAAAAATTATAAACAGCATAATTTGCAACCAAACTTTGAATTACAAGGGCATTGGTTTTTTTTTTTCTGTTAATTATGAATTAAACAGGTGGTTTATTCACTGATACCAAAACTCAGTTCAATGTATCAGGGTTATTTGCATTCTTTAATAAAATAAGAATGTCTAACAATTATTACTACAATATTTATTTATAACATCACAGTTAGAAAGGGGCAAACAAGGCTGGATATAATAAATACTTTCATTGTGTCATACAGTTTAAGGCCAGAAGGTTCAATAGATCACCTATCACCTGAGATAAATCCAGAGTGAATCATAGCTCAGTCATATATAGAGTATGCATTAAACCTGCTTTCATTTGTAGGGACTTAACTGTGCAAATTTCATTCAACTACATATTATTTCTGATTAACTAAATAATTTTCTCTGACCATCAGTAGGACTTCTGGTTTTGGTGTAACTGGAGGTGGATAAACTGTGAAGGTGGTTCTTTATGGATGAAATATTGTGTTCAAAGAAAACTGGAATATGGCATCTGTTTCACATGCTGCATCTGGATATGAAGCCACTGTGGAATCACAGAATCACAAAATTGTTGAGGATGGAAAACACCTCTGAGATCATCAAGTCCAGCATATGTCCCACCCCCACCACATCGGCTAGACCACGGAACTAAGTGCCACATCCAGCCTTTCCTTAAACACCTCCAGGGACGTTGACTCCACCACTTCCCTGGGCAGTGCATCCCAATGTCTGATCACCCTCTCTGTGAGGAAGTGCTTCCTGATACCCAAACTAAACCTTCCCCAACACAGTTTCAGGCCATGACCTCTCTACCTGTCACTGGTTGCCCAGGAGAAGAGCCCAACCCCCACCTGACTACAACCTCCCTTCAGGCAGTTGTAAAGAGTGATAAGGTCCCCTCTGAGTCTCTTCTTCTCCAGGCTAAACAACCCCAGCTTCCTCAGCCTTTCCTCAGAGGACTCCTATTCCAAGCAGTTGGAGTGGAGTACTGAATGTGGTCAGATGAGGAGGAGTAAAGTAGTACTTTATACTACACTAGCATTTTATACTAAAAAAGACACTAAATTATGAAGTCAGGAGAATTTTAGGAAAAACTGCCTCTCAGAATAGTTTTACGTATTTTGAAACTTTTTGTTGATGTCTAGCTTACCTGAGCAAAATTGCATTTCTGTTTTGTCTGAGTTTGTCACGGATGATGAGGTATGCTGCTTGTGCTGTTACTGGTATACATACATAATCAATATTATGTATTGATACTCACTCACATTCTCATTGAAGATCATAGAATCATAGAATCACAGAATGGCCTAGGTTGGAAGGGACCTTAGAGATCGTTTAATCCAATCTCCCTGTCATGGGCAGGGATGCCACCTCTCGACTAGACCAGGCAACACATGGGGACAGAGCGGGAATCGAACCTGTTGTCATTGTTGTCAGCACCGCTGCTCAACCCACTGAGCTAATAGGGAGATCATAACAAAAGTATCACCAAGGTTCTAAGCAGAAAAAGGCCATCTTCAACTTGTGAAACATCTTTCTTTTTAAGGATGTGTTCTTTAAATAATTGTTGTAGTGTGAGCACGTATGGGTTATGGAACTTGGTAGGGCTGATTATGTGGTCTTTACGATTTGTCATTTTCATCTTTCCTGCTATTCCTTGGCTTATTTTGTTTTGCCTAGTGTATAAAACCAGCTCTAAAAATTGTTTTAAAGATTTGCAAATAGATTTGTCTTTTAAGATCTTTCTTCTAAAGTTGCCTGTGAACTGCTGCATTTTATTTGTGTACTATTGAATCTGTACAGAGGCAGTGGGCTATACAGCTTCATTGGCCCTTTTTGTAGTGTATTTCATTGTCAATGTTTTTCTTCCCTGTTTTTAAAATAGACTTAAGTGACTACAAATCTGATGAGCTGTATTATGTAAAATAAGGGGAAGAAGATTGGTAATCAGTGTTTAACACATTAATTCTAAGATAATCATGTGTAGGGGAAGAATACGTAAATATGTAAAATGATGATTTACCATATCAGCTTATGATATGGTGCTAGAGTCAAGAGAGCAAAGAAATCATCATTTAGGTATTTAGGGTTGAATTCTGCTTTTATTTTAAGCAGCTGGATTTAAGTGAATTATTTATACAAGGGCATTATTGGACATTTTGAGTAGTTTGGTGCCTCAAAAACTGTGGGGAATAAAACAGTATATGACATTTGATCATCATACAGGCAGTAGATTTTTTCTGCAAAAAAGTATGGAAATAGGTAAAAGGTTTAGCATGTCATGCAGTATTGTGTAAAGTAGATTCTGAATTGCAGTGTTAAACTGGAAGAAGAGCAGCCTAAGAGATATAAAGAAAAGACGTACAACATTCAAAAGCTTATGCTGATTCTCATACAATGATGGCAAGCAAGTTAGACTCAATCATCTAAAATAAAGATTTTGTACGGAGTAATTTTAATTTGTGTAAGTAAGCATGTCAGTACTATCTGCTGCAGATGTTTTACCTGGATGTCTAAGCTATGAGCTTTATCTCTTGAAGTTCTATACAAAACTAACGGAGAACCATCTCCAGAAGATCAGAATAGGAGCCTATCTTTACATTCTAGAGAATACTTCCTCGATGAGTCTTTCTCTTTCATTGATTATACAGAAAATTTAGATGCCTGAAATGAGTGAAATGATTATACTTGGAAAAGGTAAAATTATTATTGCTGTGTCTAATTTCATGAAGGATGGAAATGATCAGTAACATCATAAAAATTCTCAGATAGAAGAACACAAGTGATGGTCCAAACACGGTGATCTTCAAAATAATTGTACATTGTACACGAATAAAAATGCAGGAATTGGTTACTTAGGTTGGAGAATCATGGCAGCTTTGTGAGGTTTAATTTTTAATAGACTAGCCCAAAATTAAAGTTGAAATAAGTTCTAAGATAATTTAAAATTAAGAATCGCTGCTAGGGACTGTGACCAATTCCAAAGAAAGCCTAACAAAGCTTGCAAGCAATAATTCAAAGTATAGAGTATGTTCCTTTGTTAATGTTCTTATTACTTCAAAGTCAGCTTTGTAGCTGACCCTCAAGTTAAAAACCTGTGTAAAAACACCAGCATCTGGAAAGTAATAATGCACATAAAAATTAGTTTCTTGGTCTTGATTTCTAGCACAATATACTGCAAACATACTGTGCATGGCTTTCATATTTCTTCTGTCTGAGGTTCTTAAAGAGTTTGTGGCATAGTAGACATGCTTTAGCGTCTAAGTCTATTTGCCCAGGTAAGTGAAATGAAATGATTCCTTAAAGCTTCTTAAACTTTCTTATCAGGAAAGGCGCCTTGTATTCATCCAGTTTACAACTGGAACTCCCCTAAGGTTGAATGCACCCTAAGATAGAAAGAAACCTGAGCCCTTATGGCAAATCAAAAGTATTTTCTGACTCTGCCTTTCTCTACATTTTAGATAAAATGGGCAAAATTCTGTACTTCTTTAAAGAATGTTCATTAGAGTAACATTACCAGTATTTTTCTGGTAGCTAGATGATATACAGAAGTGTATGGATTTTTTACTGCCTCAGTAGTAATTTCTGTTTCTTTTTATCCCACAGGTGATGAGCTGATGTTTTTAATTCCAGGGTCCCAGGCTTGGTCCATGTAGGTGACCCAAACAGGCTTGGAAGTACTGTTATCAGCAGTTTTGTACTCATTCACAAATCATAGCAAAGTGCAGTAACAGAGGCAGTAGTTTCCCCTCTATGGGCTGCACCTCAAAATACAACAATGTATGTCCTCATAGAAGTTATTTCCACAGCTGAAGTGCCAGTGGTCCATAATCTAACCCTTATGGGTACAGATCACTCAAGGAAAATGTGGATGAATTTAGATGAGAAGCCAGGAAAAGTTTGTCACAAAATTTGACACTACAAAATGTACTTATGGCACATTTACTGTATATGTAAGTGCTGGCTTTTAACAGTCCTACTTGATGACAACTGTCTTTTTAAGAATTTCGCATTGTATAATTCAGAACTGAAGATGATAGAGCCATGTGCAGGTGATGTTTCTTGTTTGTGCAGTTAGGTGGAGGACTGTCCTTCTGTAAGCATCAAAAGGTCAGAACTTGATTTAATAAACTTATCTTCCCAGAAAACAAGCTTTCTTCTTGAATGGGTAACATTGTTAGAGAGCTGTATGTCTAGAGACATTGCTAATAAGCTTGTGAGACCTTTGGTTGTATCCAGTGCTGTCTTTAATAGTCATACCTGAATTGAATAATCCAATATCCTTAAAATTGACTGATCTGTAGGCTTTAGATCACCCCTGCCTTACACAGCACCACTTCTAAAGGTGAAAATCTAGGATTTCCATATATTCCATATGTCTTTTTGATTCACATTAGCATATACTTTTATCACCAGTACTGTAGCATACTTGTTTATTAGCACTAATAATACCTTACCACACCTCTTCCATTTCTTGCTCACTACCAATCAGTACTGCAGTGTTACTTACACAAGTGTCCTTAGCTCTGCTGTATAATTTCTTCTTTTGCTACATGGTAATTTTTCAGCCTACACTGGTTACATAACAGCACAAAACATCCTACTCAGGGCGTTCCTTATATTTTCCTTGGGTCATGATACCTGTGAGGCAAGGTGATTTTTGTCCATTGGAATACATTATTCTCAAATCCTTTGATGACCTATAGGACTTAAGGAATTTTCTGATATTAAGAACACCTTTGATGTTCTCTTATAAAACACCTGTCTTCTTCCTCATTGGACTCTGGCCACTCAGCTTCTATTACTTCATAAGCAATACACTTGAAATGAGAAATCATTGCTGGGATAGTATCCACAGCACAATAGAACACTGCAGGCATCATCAGTGTGTCTACATGATATGCTCCTTAAACTTACTGGCATAATGCTTAACTCAAGGTATTTCTTTTTTCTCTGCTCTAGCAGGTCTCAGAAGACGATCAATGGTGCTCGGATCAGTTACACTGTATAAATAATGGAAGGTCACATATTCAAGATCTATACATCTTTTTTTTTTTTTTTAATTAGCTCAAAAAGAATCCTTTCCTCCTGAAGCAAGGAGTATCTAGGGCTGATACGCCTACGGAGTTGGTGAAACCATGAATGCTCCTACTTTATAATGCTTCTACATTTACATTTGACAAACTAGTACTTTAAAAGTTTTATAGACTTCTGCTGTTTTAGCTGTGATGTCTGTGCTTGGCAAATTCTTTGTCTTGCCACACTCTCTGTAAACTTTGTTGGTGAAAGAAGAGTTCTTTTTATAAAAGCTGTTTATAGCCTAACCTAGAAAGCCATTCCAGGATATCTTCACCAAACTTAATGATGGTCAACAAATACATATTGACATACCCCAGTATCAAAGCATTAATCATACCTAAATGAAAACATTATGGTCATCGTGCAGATGTACATTGTTGCCTTACATACTTTCCTCTTGTTTCTTCTCATCTTCCTCTAAACCGGTGACCAAGACTATCTAAACTATCACAGAAAATTCAGATGAGTGGACTAGAAAAGCAGGCAAGAGGAGGAGAGATAGATAGATAGATCTAGTCTTTTTCTGCAGTGTCGTTATGTTCCTTGATGTTTCACATTCTGCTAGTTTGGAGTCCTCCTTCAAACAGATATATACATATGGGATGTCACTTATTTTTGATGTGCAGTACTTGAGGCCAGAAGACATTCATCCCAGATGAGAGTAGCCTGGAGTGCAATAGACCTTAGTTTGGATCTTAGTTTTCTGTTTCAACATGTTCATTGATTTGCAGATAATAGGACAGTTTGAGGAAGTGTTATGAACTTAGAGCTAGAAAAAAAAAAAAAACCAAAAAACCAAAAAACCCTGAGCTTGAGACATCATGACTTGCCGCTCTTAATTTACCAAGCTGCTCACATCCCACATTCTTGGTGTGGAGCTGGAAACAGAAATTGAGGTTAAAGAGAGGTATTACACATTGAATACTTCATAGTGTAAGTTTTCAATAATACTTCCAAGACATCTGCGTGATTATGAACTGGACAGAGACTGTAAATAGATTGGTGGATACTCTTTCATATGACTAAGTGGATATTTTCCTGGAACAATTCCCTTGACAATGGACAGGTCCAAGGAATATTTTTTAATATCACATTTAAGTGTAAAGTGTAGGACCAATGAGAAGACCAGAGTCACAACTTGCAGAACCACAGATTTTGAGAACTTTCACAGAAATGTACAGGACTGTAGTGAAATAATTTTCAGCAGAGTATATATCAGTATACCAGATTTTGAATTAGGTAAAGAGATCATGTGCTGGAACAGGTTCTGATGGTAGCCCTCAAAACTTTAAGTGCCTATTAACTGGTTTGGGAATGAGTTCTGGTGCCAGCAAGCTGCCTGAGACAGAGATTAATTCAAACAAAGAACTGAATAATATGTAGCAGCTTAGACATTCTGACAACTACCACATCATTTCAACAGAGATAGTCCTGCCATTGTCCTTGAAGTCCCGTGGGCCACACTGGATTCAGTTATTGTTTTTGCATGATGTTAACATGAGGAATTTAAGTCAGAAAATGGAAATAAGTATTTTTAGAGCTTATACGTTAGCTTTACTTGGATAGGTTTACCTTGAGTCAATATGTTGACAAAATTTCAAAGGCTAGCTTTAAACAGTGAGCTGTGTTGAAGTTTTAAAATATACTTAGTTATCTCATATGCTAAGAACTATTAACGGATACTGCTTGCTCCCCTGTAAAAACAAAATAAAAACATTGAATAAGAATAACTTAAATATCACTAAGAGAATTGTATTTCATTCAGAGTAGTTTTTATACTCCATGTTCCTTTGAAGAATGGAAAGCAAAACCAGAGAATAATTGTTAAAAATGTAGAGTTTTACAAAGACTTAAGAGAACTGGAAGAATGTGTAACACACTCTGTCTAAAGGTAGCTTTAGTTACAAATCAAGCATGTGAAGCCAAGAGAAATGGAGATGGAACTTAATTATTTGCTCAGGAAAATGTAAGCAAAACAAACAAAATGGTGAAAATAAAATTAAACATAGAATTTGTTATGGACTAACTAGTAGAAAGTGTTATCTATGAGGAATTCTGTAGCATAAAGTGACAAGAACAAAAAGACTTTGCTCAAGTGCTGTGTTGGAAGGATTTCACACCTCCAAATCAGACTGAAAATAGAAGAAAGAGTGACTGAAGTTAACTAGTTTTAAATGCAGATTCGTCAAAGTTTAAGGCTGGGCTGTCCATTAAACTTTGACAGACGCTTTTGGTGATCCCACTACCACCCTCCAGGAGAAGGATAAGAGAGGAATCAGGGAGAGATGCTTAGAGGTTGAAAAAAATGAAACCAGTTTAAGGAAAAAGAACAATAATACTTACAATAACAACGAAGATGTTAAACCACATACAGATATTACACAAGCATACAAATATATTCAAAGATACAAGAGAATATTCTAGTATGGAACCTGCATCCTCTGGATGACAACTAGGTCCCAAGTAGAAAAGTCCCAGACTGGACTTGATAGCAGACAGGACTGCCTAAGCCCAAAGTCCCAATGCCAATCCAAAAAAAACCCACAGAAAACAAAGCCTTTAACAGTCTGTACTGGTCCCACCTGAAGAGGCAAGGGAAGGTGATCCTGTTACAGCAAACTGTCCTGCTCTGCAGAGTGAAAACAGGAAGTGAAAACACTAGCAGCCAGAAAGAGGTAATAAACAGCCAGCAATAATCCTGTCAAAACAGCAGACACTAAAAAGACAGGTCCAGGCTCTTCCTAGCAGCCATTATATACTGACCACCATGAGATGGAATACTGTGATTGGTCCAATTGGGTCACCTGATGCACTCTCTACTCCCCTTTGGTACAGCTGTCTCTCCTCCCACACTGTGATTACCACAAGGTCTAGGCAGCCTCAGAAAACTTTATCCCGGTGCTCTCAAATGACAACAAAAGTATGAAGTGACTGTTTCTTACTTAAATGTTCTGTTAGCATACAAATATTTGGACATAGAGATGAAACCAAAGCTTCCATATTCTAAACATGTTTCATTTTGGCTTTGGGCAGAAGAAGAGAACTAGGAAAGAGAAAAAGGAAAATATGACAGACTGACTGTTCGCTAGTTTATAATCAGCATATACAATTTTCTTTCAGAATGTAAATTTCAAGAAACTGAGGCAAAGGTGATAATGAGGGAAAGAATTACACAAAATTTGAAATTGTTTGGCAACAGCTTATGCAAATCAAAAGATTCTCGAGACCATATGTGGGCTCATGCCTTTTCCTGTGTGAAGTCCTAAGCACTTCTGTGAGGCACTAGATCTACCAATCTTTTAAGGAAGAATAGAAATTTGACAGTAAACTTAGAAACTAGCAAAGTAGTTTCATAAGGGTCGCTTGAATAGGCCTTCATTGAACTGTCTTGAATCATCAGTCAAGCCATCAAATCATTTGATTTGTATAATGGAGAATAAAAGACACAAGGAGAAGTATTTGGAGGGGAGCTAGACCTCAAAAAAAGTTGAAGTAAAAAACCTCTATGGATGCGGTTTAAAATTTGTTGTGATCCAACTACAACGATTCATGCTAATAAAACATATCTGACATTATGGTTATGTGACCGTGTAGAACAAACTCAAGATTCATCCCTAAGAGATGGAAACACAGATAGTGGAGCTACACGATGGACAACAAACCTGGATTATTTCTAGGGAAGATCAGTACCGAAAAATTCAAGAGTCTTACTAAAAGAAGGTATATATACTGGGGATTGGATTAGATGACCTTTAAAGATCCCTTGTAACCCAAACTATTCTATGATTCTTTCTATGATTCCATGATCCTGTGATTCTATGGTTCTATGATTTTATGATTCTATGATATTAGAGCATTTGATGGTTAACTTAATGTGTTAAACAAAATACATCTCCAAGGAAGGAACAAAGTAGGTTAAAAAGAGCATTTAAACAAGAATCAGCAGTTTTCTAGAGTAAAAAGTAGTGATGCAGGTCAGGCTTTAAGTGTCATGGACAATGAAGTCAAAAGATATTTGTGAGAATAAAAATTTGGGACCTTGTTTAATGTCCTTGAGGGTCAATTTAGGCTTCAGATTTTTTATTTTGTGGTCATGTGGTCACACAAATGGCTTAATTTACTCCTGCTTCAATGAGTATTAGATTTTACTGAGAAAAAACACTGTCAATTATAAGACATATAAGAGTTAGCAAATTTAAAGTCCTTTCTTTAGAAAATATGCAAATATATGAGTCTGGCTATTTAACAAAACTAAGGAATGTTGGATTTTAGTACTTGAGTTCATTCAAAGCTCTAATTCAGTTTTTGACTAGCAAGATGTACAAAAAAAAAACCAGCCTGGCAAACACTAGAAAATCTGACTGTTATAGAAGTTAGATGATGGGAGAAATTCAAAGACTGAATTTATTAGGTGAAAATGAAGCACAGCAATAGTTTCCACATAATACTGGGATTTTTTTTCTTCTTTTTGTCCTTACTATCAAAAATGTGAAGAAGGTAATGACAAACAGAATATGCAGTCTAAGGATTTGTCTCATCTTATGTTACACATCAGCATCGCAGCTGATTATTCTAGGATCTCTCTGTAGTCAGTGGAGAGAAATACAAATTTTAGGGGGTGATTTGTCTCACAGAGTTAAGATATTTACTATAGGGATGAAATGGATAACAGCCTGAGAGATTCTCTTTCCATTTATAGGACGACTCAGACATACATGACTGTGTTTTCAGCCAGTATACTTTTTGGATCTTAGTTCTTCAACCTCTTATGCTTATGTCTACACCATGAGCATTGCTTCACCTCCCACATGTTTAATGGTTTTTCTGTAGTATAAATATGTACCCCAGGAGGGCTGAATTGGGTGCTGTCTGATAACAGTGAGATTTTCCTTCTATTTTTTTCTCACAAGTTGTCTAGTAATTTTCTAGTAGAAGTTAAGTATCTATTTTTAGATACAGGACAATCTGAACACTATTCTTTCAAGCTGAGAATTAAAATTGGTGTATTATTATATGTAGTGTACTCACACTGCAATTTTTATAGAAGGTCCCTGGGAATGCTGAAGGGCCCTAGTTCAAAATACAAAATACAAAGTGATTCTGTGATTCTTTGGTGAATTCAACAAACTAAAACAGAAAAGGGAAAATGCTTTCAGTAAATTTCAGCTTTCTTGTGAGTCATCATAGATTTTGTGAAAATCTATAAACTTTGAAAGAGAGGTCACCAGCAACATAAATTTTGCATGGGTTTGAGCAGGATTAATTAATAAAAATCAAGAATATATGTCAATATATGTATATAAAGATAGAGATACTGAGGAGAAGCAGAAGAGTGAAACTAGTCTAGTAAAGAAATAAAATATTTTAGTTATTTAAATATATCAAACCAGCTTTACTCTGGGAGAAAGTTTGTAAGAAAGGTGGTAGAAATACACAAAGAAGCAAAGTATAGACTCATTGTGGTATCCCAAACAAAACCCCGACTTTTGATTACTTGTAAGTATATAACGTGGAATGGATTTGGGGACAATGGTACTGGGCTGAATATGAACATTACGAAACAGTATGAGCTGTGTCAAATGAAAGAGAAAATGAGCTGGAACTCAAGCTGAAAAAGTACCATGTGCTGCAGAAATGTAGGGATATCTGGAGCATGAGGTAGGGAGTCATTTATTATACAGTTACTCTATGGAATATATTGTTAGGGAGAACATTGGAATCACAAATAAGAATAATTTAGGCTGTAAGTTCTTTGGGGCAAAGGTCCATTCTTCTTATCTGTACAGTGCCTTGACTAACAGATGTTTACACAAATAATACAAAGTTATGAACAAATGTATATGCATATATATAAATATACACACAAATGCATACACACACATACACATATACCAGTTTTAAATTAAAAAAAAAAAAAAGAGTTGATAAATTGGACAATTCAGATAGGATTCCAGGCTTTGTTACCTCTTTACTCACTCACAGTTCCTGAAGGATGTAATATACTCCACTATTCACTTCCAGTTTCTGTACAGTATAACAAGGCATTTGAGGTAAGATGCATATCTCAAAAGGTCTGGAGCTTGGGAATAGATTCAAACTATTCAGATTGTGTTGGTCTGTAAAATTGGTTAGAAATCTCATGAGAACAATGTTCTCACATGAGATTTCTGGTATTGTCTTCTCTGAGTTAGATCATAAATACTGCAAGAGCAATTTTTTTTCAGAAGTATTTCTGCAGTTCTGTTCTCAAATGGAACCTAGAAGTATGGAGGTGCATGAAAATGAATAATAACGGAGTCAAGAAGTTAATCAAACATTTGAGAAAGTTTTTAAAGATCAGTTTTAAATTTTGGTAAGAATAGATTTATCTTCTGTATTTTTCTAGTGCCGCTTGCTCATTGGAAGTAATGCACCCTCATTTTTATTCAAACTTCACATGTATTGCAGTAGATCACTAATACTCCATCTATATGTATATGCTATCAATTTATTAAGGTTTTAATTATATAGCTTTTAATGTTGGGCTTGTGATCCTCTCTTCGTGCCTTTCAGAATGGTTCTATTCAACAGCTTTTGATCTGCTAGGAGCTTAAGGCCTGAGTTGCCACTGATGCTGTTTGCCAGTAGCAAAAGGAGCTTGGATATGGCATGACTTTACGTCCTGACCATGAAGACTGATAGGCCGTAAGATATTAAGCTCCTGCCAATTTCTATTTTCTTTTTCAAAGATTGCTAACCTCATCTCCCCAGGGTCTGCAACTCCTGCCAGCCTTTAAACCAGCAGGAGTAATAACTGTTTCTAATTTGTAATTACTAGGGTTCCATCACAATGAGCTGGATCAAGCATTGCTAGTGCTTGCTTTTATTTAATTAGTGAGTATGTGTATTTGTAGTAGTGAGAAGTACAACTAGGTGGAGACTTAACTTCATAGCTTTAAAGTCATTTTTCTATTTCTTTTTTGTGTGTCTTTCAGTTGCTTTATCTATAATATACAGGAAATCATTATCAGTAGTGTTAATAACATTCAATGCTGTGCATATTTTTCAGCAAAATTTGTATTGCAAAAGAAACAAGGATAGCACCTTGTAGATTCAGTCTGCTTCTGAATTCTTACCTCTTCCCTGTGCCTACTCCCTGTTATTAATGTATATTATTACTTCAAGTATGTCAGAAAAAGAGACAAACAGTCAGAGGCAGAAATTTCTCCCTAATTCACTCTGCCTAGCCAGCAAAATGTAACACAAAATTATTCAGGGGAAAAATACAATTTTCTGTCATCTCTGCCATACACTGATAACAAAGCTACAGGCTAATATGTTTTGATATTTTTGTCACTCGTTTATCATGTGACCTTTCATGCTATCATTAATACAGCTGAGGGACAGAGCAGATACACTGAAATAAGGGTGTGGAGAAGTCACATTGCTTCTCTAACAACTAACGGTCAGTCACAGCAATTTATGCTTTTCTTCAGTATAGCACTGACTGAAGAAGAGAAATTGTTATTAAAATTTGATATTACTGTCTAGGCTCTGCCATATAGAATTTGCAACTTTTAGCTATGATGGGAATTCTAGGGGGGTGGGGATGGTTTAATAAATTTCCCTTTGAATTATGATATTAATACAATACAACATGCTTGCTCAGATATTCAGAGGATGTACGTGGAGAAAAATCATATTCAGGACACTTCAACACTGGAGAGTAGTCAGTCCAGAATTGTTATATCCAAGAAAAGTATTTTAATAACATGGGTACAATCACTTTGCATTGGATCAATTAAAACAGTTGGGATTTGTCATGTGGATTTTTTTGTTTACAAAATTCCAGATACTAATAGTACTGTTTGCTATTTGGCAATATTTCCAGGACATCCGAGAAAGTGTAATGTGTCTTTTTTAATGTGTATATATCTTTTATGATAAATGATACCAAGTTTAAATTTGCATTCGGCTTTACACTGTTTCTGACAATGGGCTAGCTTTATATGTTGCCTATAGAGTCTGGTTTGTTAAAATTCCAATATAAAACTAATTTATATTTGACATTAATGAGTTAAGAAATGTTTTATACAGTACATCAGAGCTGAGAGAGAACTTTACAGCATTCTAGTAAAAGCAAATTACTTCTGAGTACAACCATTATGTAAAAAATGAAAAATCTTTCACTAACCTAAGCTACTTGTCCTTTCAAAATCCTGTGATTTTTAATGTTTATATTAAGAAAGGACTGAAAATTTAACAAAGCAGTTTCTTCTCTTTTACATTCTATTGAGGGATTGTAATTTAACTACTTGGAAGAGATCTTTTTGCTCAGTGTGCATATCTGCCAGGTCAGAGTAAATCATATTCATTGATAAAACATTATTAAAATAATTTAATTATTTAAAACATTAAATATGCTACAAACTAATCTATTTAAGAATTAAATAATGCTTTTCTTGAGCATGAATTCTTTGGGGAGTATTTTTTTTAAGCGTACTAGAAAATGACCTTTACATGTGAAAGAAAATAAGTAAAGATGAGTTTTAAATAGGAGGATTTTTAAATAGGTCCCTGAGAGACGCTTCCACACTTGAAATGAATCTTTCTGCTTTAGATCTGATTGCAAAGTGAAAGTTTAAATTTCTTATTTTAAATGCAAGGACTTGATTTCTGGAAAGCATATGCAAACGAATAATTGAAATTGCCAAAATACCAGTTGACTTAAATTTGATTACTTCCAGTAAATTCACACTTTTGGAGAAGTGAACCCTACACATATTCCTGAAAAAAGTGAATATATTAACACTACTTAGAAATCTGATTTGCTGACTGCATTACTCAGTATTTTGTAATAAACAAACTCATTACATGCATTGTTTAACATTTTTAGCACGTATATTCAAATGGACTGAATACTGTACGCATGTAAATGTTTATACACTTATGCGTATATATAAAGTCAATTAATCTACTGGCATTCTTTGTATATAAGTGTTTATATGGATAACAGTGTTTGATAAAAAATGAAAAGTTTGTCAAAGTCATGCAAAGTTTAAAACATTCTATAGCAATACTTTTATAGGAAGGAATTTTTACCTTCTAGCATATCTGTAACAATGTTCTTAACAATGTTCTTACTGCATTAATACCACTTCTAATTTGTTGGTAATTAACTGCTGAAGTAATTAATGAGAAAGAATACAAGCAGGAATAATCCTGTTTGCATAAAAAATTGAAAATTGTGTAAGCCCATCATAAAGTAATGATTAACCTTGTTAAAAGACCCTTGTAAAAATACTAGTTAAGAACAAAATAATTATTCAAAAATAGTTTTCTCTGCTGATGTTACCTACTAAATTAAAAACATGTTGTATACTATTTATGTGTGAGACAATTACTTCTCCTATTTCTCAAATAATAGCCTTAGAAATGGAATATCATGAGGTGCCTTCATTAGTGCACACTTTGTTATAGTGTAAGCAAGACATTGGCTTAGTGGACTTCCCTTTTACCTCCCTATCACTAACAACAGTCCAGACCTGGAGATGCAGCCTCTTTCAGGATAAGAAGAAAATGTGTCCACGCATGTTTAGTCTGTGCCACCCTTGAACAGATTATATATCGAGCTGAATTATACTTAGTCCTTTTTCTTTTTTTTTTCTTTTTTTTTTTTTCCTTTTACTAGGAGCAAGCAACCATAGTCGAGGCTTTAGAATGTGTTTTTGGCTGCTTTCAGCAAAGAATTTAGCTGGCCTGAAAACCTCCAACCTGTTTAATGTGACGCTGAAAGGAAAATTTGGAACTTTAATCCTAGAACGATGCAGCCTCCACATTTACGTATTTTTACGATTTACGTTTTGCTCAGTCTGCTCCTTGATATCAAAATGAGAAAGGAAAGGAAAAAGTAGAAAAAGAATGAAATATTATTTTCTGAATAGCTTCCCATTGAACTGCATTAAAAAATAGTACTTTTTTCTGCAAGCTAGAATCAATTGTAAAATATTATTGTTTGCTGTAAGCACACCTTAATAATTTTGTTGATTGTTCTAAATTTTTTCAAAGTGTATGTGCATATGTTAAAATGGAATCATTTATAGCTTTAATATTTGTAATAAACTGATTGCAGAACTGTAAAATAAGAAGCTTTCATTTCCTGCTCTTCTAACATAACATCCAACAAAACCATACAAATGAACAAAAAAGGTAAAGGGATTTTAAGGCTGCCATTCATGTTCGCATGTAAATAAAGCAAGAGCCACAAACAAAGCCAGCAATCGCACATACTTGCCTTCAGTGGTAAAGGATGGAAAGGCTGCCTGCTACCAATCAGCAAGTGGTTGCTATGGTTACAAGGTCAGGAAATATGCCTTTTCCCCAGTTGTCCTAGGCTTGCACATGTCACTTCTGAAACTATGAATTTTATATACAGGTCAGGAGATGCATACCAAAGAAATAAACAGTGAACTGGACCATAATGACAGCTAACGTTCAAACGTCCTTGAATTTTTTAAATTTCTATCCAAACATATTTTGTCATTTTGAATGGGTTGGGGGTTGTTGTTTTTTTTTTTTTGTGTAAAATTGGAGCAATTCTTTCCTGTAATGAAATTTTGCAAAGTAGGTACAAACTATGCCTCGTTATTATAAGCTGCATCAATAACTTGCTTTAGAAAGATACTTATGTTCTTTCCTTTTATTTTTTTAAACTCTTTAAATTACAGCTTTGGAATATTATAAGAATATAATTTGATGCAACTTAAGAACTCAGAGTAATAACTACTTTCTGAAAAACAGATTTAATAATGCTGTATTTATCTGTAGACAAGATGGTGGTTAAGCTGTTAATGAAATGCAGATGGTCCTGTTTTAAAGTACAAATGCTTCTTTACTCAATATGCTTAGCTTTAGGGGAGTTTTAATATAATCTCTAAAGGTTGAAAATGATATAGTATTTGTAAAATGAGTGAATTGTGAAAGAAAGCTTGATTGTTTATGTGTCATTGAAGAATTTACTAGGAAAATTAGTCAAAGGCCTCTCGGGGGACTTAGCATTTTGCTACAGATAAGGTAGGTCAAGTAAATTTAGTGATGGTTATTAAAGGGTCTGTATTATTTTTGCTTTGTATTCTGTAGTGGTACATAATAATCCTTTCTTCATTTCAAAACTGTTTAAAATTTAGATTTTATTGCATTAATGTTTGAGAACCATGCTAATTGTTTCTGAACTTTCAACCAGGAACTGCTTAATGGACTTAACACACAAAAAGTGAATGACAATTTTGAAGTGATATTTATGCAGTTGCAGTTAAAGTATTAAGTTATATTGCTTCTCTCTAAATGTGCATTATATAAATGTTATAGCTATGTAATTACATCCTGTACAGTCACTATTTCTTTACTAACTGGGGAATGTACAGTAGAAGGAGTGTGCAGCATTTTAATAACACAGTATGCAGCACACAGAGTACAGAGCACTTGCAATGTTTTGGGTTTTGTTCTCTATATGCTGTATGTGAATGACATTAAAAGTTATATTAGTAATTCTTTTTCCTAAAGATTCCTTCCAACTTTATTTTCCAAAAAGTTCTTAATACAGTATGTTCTGTTGTTTCTATCATGCTTTTTTCCCTTGCTACTTGCTGTGGATCTCACATTTCATTCAGTGATGTGAAAAGCCAGAAATAGACCAAAACAGGCAAGCAACACAAAGAGAATATGTTGTTTCCTTTCCATTTGGATTATACTTTTTGTTAAATTGGATATTTTCATTCTTTTTATTTTGGTTGTGGGTGGGTTGGGAATTTTATTTTTTGCTTCTAAGGGATTTCTTTTTTGTTTTGGGTTAGGAAAGCTTAGTCTCTATCTTGATAGCAATCCTTTCCTTTTCCTTCTTTTTTCACCGCCATTTTTTCCCCTTTTCTTTTTTAGCAGAAAGCAGCATTCAAATGAGAAACTAAGTACATTTCTTTTCAACAGGCAATTTACCCCATGATGAGATATGCTTTCACTTATTTTTCTTTGACATTCTAGCATCTAGCAGCACAGCAGGTATCCAAAGGTTAGGCTTCAAATAAAGGATAACTACATTCTTACATTAATAGATGCCATTGTATGAATATGTCATATTATGCCAGCATTTAGTTCCTTTAATTGTTTTTCTAAAATTATACATGATAACAAAGATCTAGACAGAGTGAGAAATAATTCAAGATTTATTCCTTTGTCATTATTGTTTTATTTGTGCAAGTTTGCTTTCTCTGTAGTATTATTTTTTTCTGCATGTGACAACATTTAAAATTAAGAAATTATTTGAGAAATTCTGCTAATATTTATAGAAATCTACAAGTAGCATATTTTAATTATCTGCTTGCTACTTGAACTGAAAAGAATATATTCTGATGTTCTACCTGTAAGATTGAAAACTATTCTAAGCAGCCTGTAATATAATGGTGTCCCAGGGAAAGTGTAAATATAGGTTTTACAGATGTGATTGAGGAATACAAATCTGTGTTACTAAGAACAGACTGTAGTTAATACACTTTTAAACATTAACGACATTTTCCCATTCTTACACAGTTTTACCATGAGACCATATTGTGCTGTCTTACGTACTTTTTTCTCCTTCTGTGACCTTTTTGTATTGCCAAATGAGTCTAGGTTATGTGTCTTGTGGCCTGTGAGCAACCTTGCCCATTAGCCAGTCCCCAAACCTTTTGATGTGAACCATCAGCCCTACGATTTCTGTGGTTCATTCATTTTTGTGGTTCTCTAACGATCTCTGCCCTAGCTCTGAATCCTGCCTTTATTGTAGACAGAGCTGACAACAGGCAGCCTTGTCTTTCATTTCCTTGATGTACTTTGTACTGCAGTATGGCTTTTGTTAGTATTGATGCAAACATTACCATAAACCACCACCTAGGGACTAGAAACAATTGACTAACTGTTTTCAAATCCAATACACTTAAGTTGATCAGACACGAAGTTTAAGTACAGTTAGCTATAACAGCACCAAAGCTGTGTGGTCTCAGCCTCTATAGACTGAAAAATAAAGGTCAGTGGAATGAGGATGCTTGTGTCAAGACAAACTGCGATGAAATTTATTCAGGAGCTGAATATTGGACCAAGAACTCATTCCTCCACTTGTTTAACAGGAGAAATATCACTTTTACTGTCAGGACTATTTGAAATTATATCCTTTTTATCTAATTTCAAAGTTCATTCTTAGAAAGAAAAAAAATGGGATTATGGGGAGAGAGCAACCATTTTAGGAGCGAGTTCAGATTGTGATGAGATACACATTTCAAATTGGCTAATGTTAAATTTTCTCAGCCACGTTCTAAACAGCAGGCTAACAATCACTGAACTCATTATAACTGAGTATTTCTCCACATATGGGAAAATTTCAAAGTTAGCAATACTGTAGATGCAAAACTGTGCCTGACCCTTTTTGTATAAGGAGCAGTGGCAGGGTCATTTGCTTTTTGAGCTTCGTTAGATCCTGGATTCAAGCCTTTGTAAAAAGCACTATTCAGATTGAGTTTCCGTATGATTCTTCAAAGATGTCAGTTGCATCTTTGAAGTTTCTTCCTAAATTAAGCAGTTTTAGAACTTAAGAAAGTGAAACAAAAAGACTGAGAAAATGAAGTGGATTCAAGGAACCATGAATATTTCAACTGTCATAAAAAGCTTCACATTGAGCATACAGTAATATGATTACTAACCTCTTGGTTTTTGTAAGTATGAATATGTTAAGCTATAATATTTAAAGAGTGAATGCAAACACATTAATCAGGAGCTGAAAGAATTGGGAATTTTAATGGAAAGAGGGGAGAAGGAAAATAAGAATGCAAATAGAGATGTTTTGATTTTTTCCAGAGTTTTGACACAGCTGTTCATTAATTTTATCTGATTCACTAGTAGCTGCTCTAAATTAGTGTACATTACCCCCAAAGCAGTTGTATAAAAATCTGACTTCAGAGTTAATGTAATTACTTCACAGCCTCTTTTAATATTAAATTGTACAAGTTCAATTTCTCTATATTTGGTGTTTTACACAAATAGCAGTAACGCTTTTTTTGCAGAAATGTTAATCCATTGGCACTGGCTCAAAATTGTTTATATTTATATGCTTAGATGTGTTTTTAATTGTCTTTTTTCTTTTACTGTGAGTAAGCTCTCTGGGGCAGAGACTGTTTTTCGCCTCTGTTTCTGTAAACTCCTGAATCACCTTTAAAAACTGTGGTAACAATAAGATGAATATGCCATTGGTGTTTATTTTTTTCTTTTTGATATTTGTCAGCAATATTAACTATGTAAAATACTGAACAATAGAATTATTTTTTGTTGGGTTTTTTTGTATGGACAGCAAGTCAGAGGACAGCTTGTCCCTGAGAGTCTCCAAGAAAAGAGGGGAAGATACTTGCTTTCTTTTCAAAGTCCTTCAGCTTTTCTTGCTTCTCAGAACAATACAATATTGAGAGAAAGTAGACAATATTCTACCTCATTTTGCTTCCTACTGAATGTCAAAAGAGATTTGAATGGACTCCCTGACTACTTTTCTGTTTCCTGTTCACTATTAAAGCCTTCTTCAGTGTCTCACAACCGAGTTGTCATTATGGACACTTCATCCTTTTCCTTCTGCTTGTAAATCTGATGTATTGTCAAACTTTTTTTTCTGGATTTGATGGTCTAGACACCATACCCATCTGAAGCAAGAGAAATATTTTTGTTTGGGTTTGGGGTCTTTTTTTCTTCCCCAGGGGACACTATTTGTAAGTTAAAAAGGAATGAGATGTTTGAAAATAAGAAATATTCATTCCTGTTGTGACTTATTATCAGCGTCCAGCACTAACTAAATCTGAAAGGGTCAGCTCTTAACAGAAAACATGATTAATAGTCTCAACATTTCAATAGTGGAACTTCTAGCCCGTGAAGAGAAAGAGAGAATATAAGTCTTTGCAGACTAAGAAGCATCTCATCTCCGCTTACAGAATAAAGCCCAAGATGATTCAGAGGTAGGCTGGGACCTGAAGATTAGACTGAATAGAATCAGCTCTGATTTATTGTTTATATCAGACGATGCCATTTAACCTTGTGCTGGATCCAATACAGAGCTTGATATTTTGGGGTGAGGAGGGGGAGGACAACTGTACTGCCCATCCATTCACTGTCTAATATCTCCATGTTTAATAAAGCAATAGCTTTAAATCTATGTGTGTCTGTATTTCTTGTGCCTTGTGCATTTTGAACAAAAGTCTTTGTTTCCTAGTTACAGTTACAGCCTGTATTTAATGATGTGGAAATAAGACAACACAAACACATGCATTGACAAATTTCATCACTTTGAGTCTTAAATAAGACACTTTCTGAGGAAAATATTCTGAGTTTTCATCTATGCGCATTGCTTTGATATTTAATATGCTGTAACTTAATTCTAAAACATTTAATACAGCAACCCACTGTTCAAACAGGTCGTTACCAAGGCAAAATGATTATTGATGCCAATTATGATGCTTTGGTTCAGTGTTTCAATAACTGCAATATGTACTACAGTCATTTTGAAGCTGAAAAAATTTATCAATGATAATTGACTGTGAGTCCTGAACAGGCAGCTTATCCAAGTTCAGCTCAGACAACAAAGGTGCAGAAGAGCCAAAGTGATTTAAGTCCTCAGTTCAATGTGTCATACCCTCCCTGACATCACTTTATTTTTTAACCATCATCCAATGGACCGTATAAGATATATAGGGGTTGATGGCTTTGGCTGCTGAATTTATGAGTAGAATCTCTTGCTGAATTGTCCCATAATTGGGTTCTTAAAATAGATTTTCTAAGATAAGTGCAGTTGTAGTTGTGTATTGTAGCCAAGTTCAGAATTTTTTTTGTAAATGCGAACTCACTGTAGGAATTTATAGGAAAAGGTATAATGGCCAGTGATTAATAATGATCATATAGATTAAATGTCATAATTAGACTGGCAAGAAGACTAATAGGCCAAGAAGGAAATAGAATTTTGTGAAATTTCATTAATACTAGATTTAATCTTTGCATTCCAGCATACAAGCTGTTTGTAGTTAGAAATGTTGCAGGGTTAATTAATTTATTTCAATCTTTTTGCAAAGAGATGAAAGACTCAGAAGTTTAATACTGCAGCTGATATTTTTGTTTAATGTATGATTAATGAGCAATTTTATTATTAGAATAACCCAGTTCTATTTTAAACATATATGTACCTAATTCATTCCTGCATTTTTGTAATGACCTGGTAACCCTTGCTTTGAGTTTAGATTTTATTTTTCTACTTATATATGGGATGCAAAGTGGATGGGGTTTTCACTTGTTTTCTTATTGTTTTTTTGTTATTTAATTCTACACATTAATTATTTTTAGGGAAAATAAGTATGTTGAAACTTTTCACTAGTTTTGCTCAAGTAAAGATATTGCAGGAAGAAATTCAAGTAAAAAGTAGAAATGATATGCAAAAAATCAAAACATGAAGAACTGAACTGTTATACATTCTGTCACAGATATTCAGACAAAACACGGTAAAAATATCTACTCTGATTGTGGCAGTTACCAACATCCTTGAAGTAATCTGATATACTTGAGGTCGTGCTGAAAAGTATTGCCTTTGTTACTAGTTAAAAGTGATGTTAGTTTCCTTCACTGATTTAGTAACAGCTCATCTGCATTCAGTGCCACTTCTGTAGGTTGAAATAGGAAAAAATACACCGAAGTATAACAAGAGGAGAAGTTAAGAAAACAGAGCTAGGGAGAAAAAAAAAAGGCTTTCTGAGTGTGAAGTGGACTTGGTCTCTCTCAGGGATACTCCTCTCAACCCACTTTGTGTCAAGCAACTAGCATGGGTGAAGTTCTCAAGTTCTGCAGAAAAATGCGTCACATTCGCATCCACAAGCCCTATAGTGGCATTCAATTGGTGTAGCTGTGTTTGAATTTTTCCGCTCAAACTATCTGAAATAGACTAAGCAGAAGCTCCCCCCCCCCCTATATCTTTTAATGGGAGTACAGGGAGGGACAAGGAGGGAGGAAAGGAGATGGCAACAGTAGGAGGGGGGTGCAGACTCAGTAGGATTGGCAGCAAAGGTGCATTCACATGCGTTTATTCCACACAAAAAAAGAGAGTATTCAACCACTTTGAATAGGTCATCATAACTGCTTGTCTGGTCAGCTTTCTCCTTAGAGTTTTAAGTTATAGGGGTCAATGTGTAATCTAGGGGTCTTGTCTAGCTGTCTCTATTAAAAAGTGAGGCACTCGATACCAGCTGCACTAAGCAGGGTGCCTCTATCTGTAATAGTGCCATCAACAATTCTGAAGATGTACTTTGAGTGCACATGGGATAGGCAGACAGTCTTTTGCAACACTGACATTTCCAGATCTGGCCACAGCTGATTTTATGTTAAATACTCTAATCTTATACATCAGCTCTAGTCCTTTAATCAGGAAGATATTCATTCATTGATATGCTCGTAGTTGAGGCAAATTAAGTTTGCTTTGATAGTCCTTTTCTCCCTTCTGAAATAATTAGGAAACAATCCAGAGTTTAACTCACACAGCAACACTAAAGGGTATTTATGGCATAGGGTGTGTTCTGTCATTAGTTGGATGGATTTTCTTCATTTGTTCTTTTTCCTCCCCCTATTTTTCTAAAAGAAGCAATAATTGTATTTCATCTGATGATCAAATACAATAAATTCATTAATGACTTGGCTTTTTTTTTTATTTCTCAATAGGAAAGGAAGACTGATGCTAGTAATTGCATTACCTGTCTTGAAAGAGAGGAGTTCTCTCTATTTTAAAACAGGGAGGAACACAAAAATGTGGACAGAATCTGAAGCCCTAGGAAGCCGTGTAGGTGTTTGGGATCTGGAGGCATTTCTTTTAAAGCAGTAAACGTTTCTCTCCTTTGTCAGCATAGTTTCCTAGATGTATTTGTTACTACTGGCCCCTATGCCCTTCTCATCTACTCACCTGAATAAATCTCAGAAGAATGGAGGAAACTAATTGCTGCTTGAATCAAAAAGTCGCATGTAAATTTACTCTTTGTGATCTACACCATAGTTACAGAATACGCTGCCCCCTCCTCTTTTCACATCCCCTGCATCTAGACACAATGTGCATTATTTATTTAATCATCCAGTGAAAAGCTGCCAAGGACAGATGTAAAAAAGGGAGAAAGGCAATCACGATTTTTCCTTTCCAGGCTCTCAGTCCTATTTCTGTTTGCTTTTGCTGCTCTCTCTTAAGGATTAAGACTATAAGCATCAGACGCACGTTATAAAAGCTCTCAAGCTTGGAGGCTGAGAAGAATGTGGGAACTAATAATGACATGGCCTTCAGTGCTTTGTTTGCAATGAACAGCAACAACAAAAGATTTCTCCAATGATCTAAGTCTGCTGGAAACATAGTGTCATTTCTTCCCTTGAGATGGGAAGCAGGGAGTGTATTAGGAGTATGTTCTTCCTTTTTAGACTAAGGTGGTTGAATCCTAGGACAATGTTAAAACATGAGAGACTGCAGCATCTCTTCTAGATCCACATAAATTTGGCATTGCCCTCCCTTACCCACTCAAGCATGCACACTGGAGATAAGAACTGGCGGAATGACAGTGCTGCAGCTAATAGTGGCAACCAAGTACTACCTACCTTTACATTCTCGTGCTGGTCTGCGATAATTTGGCAGGGCTGAGGTTTTGGTGTTTTAAGGAACAACGTCAAACTAAACTCATGGAGTTTATTCTCTGTGAAATAATTCTGTTTGATATAATAGTGAATTTTGAGCTTTAAAGGAGCAGGAGAAAGACTGTTAGGAATATTTTCTACAGAGGAAAGATTTCCATCTGATTTCAAGATGGCATATGTTGGCACAGTGGTCAGCTCCACTGCTATTCCTCAGAATGTGGTAGGAGGAAAGCCAAGGTTTGCAATAATATTCTTGGCACTGTGTTCCTTTCTGCCAGGGTTCACAAAGAACTAGAGGAGGCACAATGTAGGTTGCAGTAGCTTTGAAACTTGTTCAAATGCTTTCTCATGCCTATCTGTTATGTTTTCTCTCTGCTTTGCTGAAGTTCTATACAATAGTGTGCTTTTTGAAGGATAAAGAAGAGAAAGCTTCTTGTCCTGGCCATTAAAAGATTGCATAAATCTCTGTCTTCCTTTTTATCTACCTTTTTATTTTTACTGGATGCTTCTCTAACGCTTTTGCTCTTCTGTATTTGTCTACTTTGATATTCTATTTCCTTGTTTGTCTTCCCCAAACTGCTGCTCTATTTGCTTCATCATCATTCACAGTACTAGAATATCCTACCTGAAACTAACCTGCTTGAAAGTGGCTCCTGCAAATGTTTTGCAGGCTTCTGCAAATGTTCAGCCTGTCTTTCCATCTCTACTGGGTTTCATTGTTTTATTACCTGGTCTCTGACTCCGTTCTTCCCCAAATAAGGGTCTGAATTAATGAACAAATGTTTCTGCAATGTTGAGTGTCCAAAGGGATGAATCTGAGTGTAGGACAAGAGTCTGCATTCGAGTCCTCCTTAGCCACAAGGCTTGCATGGAAGGTGATGCAAAATAATGATAGAATAAAAATCGCCAAAACAGTAACAGCTTAGAAAGTAGCCCATCTTAAATAACACTTGGAAAGCTGCAGGAAAATCTCTCTTTTCATGCTTTTATTTTGCACTGTTGTTGATTATTTTATTTTCCTCTTTGACACAAGATATCACATGGTAAAAAAGATATTTTTTAAAAAACATCTTCCCTCCAATAATATCACATAAATAATATGAAAATAACTTTACCACTTACATCTTAAATTACAGACCTCTGATTAAATGTCTTATGCAGCTCCTTTCAGATCACTTCCCTGTGAGACAGCGATCCAATAGCAGACTGAGTTACTATTACCCCTCAGGTAGTAAGGGAACTTTCATGTTTGTCCAGGCTTTTTTACCATAATCATAATTTGTATATGCTAGTCCATTCATAAAAAAAAAAAGTACTTTGTGAAGTAACCATTTATTTTTACAGAAAGAAAAAGGTTTTGCCAAGAAATACCTTGTTTGAAGATGGTATTGCATTCGAGGGGACATCCCAGATTAAATCATGAATGTAAAATTTTAGTCTGATTCTGTGGCCACTCTGAAGATAACCACAGGCCTTCCTGAGAAATCTGTCCACTACATATATCTAATATAACATATAAAGCAATACCAATCTGAGTGTTATTAGTAATACAAGATTAGTAAAAACTGTGGTTTTTTCCTTCTTTTCTACAGTTGGCAGGGTCATGGTACCCGTGTTTTTTTCTTTTTGCTCAGAGCAGCTTATACAGTATAGTCTACTAATCTTTCTTGAAACAGTGTGGTAAAGCAAACATTATGTTGTTGCAGGTGAGGATGATTTTTTTAAAGACAGAAAACTGAGAATCCTCATTCCTTCTTGCACAGGTTAGGAATGTCAGATATCCTGTATGTAGTCTGGGCTGCAATAGGGTCTTGAGACAAACATTTTTAATATTATTTATTTATGCATACTTCAAGATAAAATAGAGTTTTGTCACTGACCATCACTGAACACCAGGGCTCCTTGTGCTCCTCCCCAGGGTTAGACTGGGTTGCTTTGTGTTGAAATATCTTATTTATGTTCAGTTTTCTCCTGTCTTGAGAAATACAGGAAGTTTCATATTTAGCTCTATACTTTTACATGTTATTTCAGATTGTAGCATGTTTGGGGTTTTTTTATGGAATTAGACAATGAGTTTATCCAGAAGCCTAAGTTAATGAAAAAAGTCCTCTTATTAAACATTGCATATTGATGGGAGCATATATTGCCGTTGTCCTCATAAAGCTACACTGACTGCCTGTTGATTTTTCTTTCAAATTTATGTTTTTGACCTATAAAAAACAAAATGGCATGAGACTTTTGCAATAGCTGCCGGGACTTGAGGGACTTGAATGGGTAACTTGTAAATCTGAGAGGGAGGACTGGCAGCACAGTTTCCCTGAGTTGCCTTCAGCTGTGAACTTATTAAAACTATCTTTGTAGACCTTCAGGGTACTCTGTAAGGCATTTCTACTTCCTTATGCTTTTGGAACAGAGGGAGGAGCTTGAAAAGACTGATACTATTTTAGAGAAGCAACCTTTAGTAGAAAATATGTCCAAATATTTCAGGCAAGTTCTTTTGTAAATATATATCAAAATCAAAACTAGCTGTCCTCTAAAGGTATCTGAATACTTAAAAAGACATTTTAGAAATAACTGCATACTCTTTGTCTTGATGGTATGTTACTATGTGCAGGGGGAGAAAAGAAGAGAGAAAGAAGATCTTCCCCACTTTTCAGAACTGATAAAACTTAACTGCTCTGGGTTGTGGGAATTTGAAATGGGCTTGGCAGGCCAAGGATTTGCTGACTCCTCCAGAGTGCTGTTTATTGATCCATGTACCACCAGTTGTAGAATAGACTTTCTGAAGATGCTACTCTATCAAAAATAGAAGGAAAAGTGTATCTCTTGACATTGTTACTTCATTAAGCAATGTAAAGAGATATACTGGGGAAGAAGGAAGCAGAAGGAGCAGAACGACTTAATCTGTTAGGTTTTTCTCTTTAACAGAAAAGCAAATTTCCAAGAAAGAACACCATAAAGTCACTGCTCATTTTGCGGAGAGATTGTTTAAGGAGAGTTGAGGGGGAGGAATGTGAATGTGGTTAGATGGGTAGATGGATGGTAATGTGAACACATGGAAGAAGTATAGATATCAAATATAGAAAAGAAATAGTGTAGGTAGTAGAAGGCAGAAAAAAGGAAGAGAGAAAAAACCAATATATCAAAGGAAGGTTATTGTAGAAGGAGATATGGAAGAAAAATAAGATAAAACTGAGAAGAGAGTGAGTATGAAACTTTTGCTGTTATCCAATGAATTAGATTGTTAATGAATTTAATTTTATGTTGTTAGAGAACTGCTGCTATTAAATATATTGAAAAATAGCAAAATAGGTGGCTGCAATTGATTTCTTTCTTATTTTTGTGGGTGTGTTTGAGTCTTTTTGTGTCTGATGGTGTTGGCCATAGTGGAAAGGAATATGACATTGCTCTTTTTCACAGAAATTCTGAGGCATAGTCCCTGGACTAACTTGTGTCAGGTAAAGTAAAACAGAAACTATTAGTCATTTTACATGTGCCAAGACTTTCCTTGGGGATTTGAAGTTATTAGAAATTATTTAGCCTTCTCTATTTTCACCAATAGGTGGCAATATTATTTTTTCCATTGGCCTTTCTAATGATCTGTTATTCAAAATTTTAAATAATCATCTCTGAGTTTGTTATAACTTTTTTCTTTTGTTTTTCCTACACATGTGTATTAAATTATAGGAAGTGAAAATATGTTCATACGTTTCCACATCATTTAATCTTGTTTCAAAGAAGCTAAAATAAATGAGTAAGGGACATGGGAACTTCTACCAGATCACCAGAAGACTATCCACAATGCATTTGTAGCTCAGCAGCTTCTCTTTCATTTCCAGGCCAGTTCATCTGTTGTCTTTATGGTGGTGTTTACTCTAATATTGTGTCTTGTCTTCCTTTTTGTATTTTCCAAATAATATTCCTTTTCAGCTGCTTAATTGGATATTGTATGTGTAATGCAAAAGATCTAAATTTTTTCTTTACAGTTTTTCAGTGAAATTCTTGTTTATGTGTGTTCTATATTCTTAATCGTCTTATTTGTTATTCAGTACGAGTTTTTCTTAGCATGTTACCATATTCCCGTTCGGTCCCCATATGTTGCCTGATCTAGTCGAGAGGTGGCGTCCCTGGCGGCAGGGAGGCTGGATTAAAATGATCTCTAAGGTCCCTTCCAGCTTAGGCCAGCTATAATATGATATGATATTAAGGAACAGAGTTTACCTGAGGCCGTCGTCAATACTTGGTAGTGTTTTTCCTTGAGTTTTAGTCAATTGCCAATACTTGACTTTCCAGAGTACTGCTGATATGAATATAAGACATGACAGAGGTACTGTGGGTGGATCTTCATTTTCAAACTGAATCTATTTCTGTTCTATGTTTTATCAAGATCTCTCTCCACACTTGCTAATTTCTTCCACTCTCTCAGAAGTTAGAAATCAATATTTTTACATGCAGAGGGCCAACAATCTTGTCAGTCTTTTCAGCCAGAACTAACACAGAATTAATTGGAAGTTCTATCTGAGTAAAGACTAAAGGATTTGGCACATGAGACAAACAGTACATGAAAATATATTTTCTTAAAAAGAAGAGGACTCCATCAGAAGCAATACAATAGCATTTTTCAATAAAGTGAACTACTTGAAAGTGATATATTGTAGTAGTTTTTGTAGCATTGTCATATCCTTGGACTGATGTATGGTAGCAGTTAAAATGATTGTCAAAACAGGAAATGTACAGTACCAGAAAGTATCTAGACAAAATATGCACAGAGTTTTTATGATTGTTTGGCTTGGCTTTGTTTACAAGCTCTTTTTCATTAGTCAGTTTTCTTTCTGTCTCTTGAAATTCTCTATGGCAGTTCTCATGGATTTGTAGTAACTCACATGGAAAAGTGTTATGCAAACCTCAGTAATTTCCACACTTTTTTCACTTTCAACTAGAAAGTGATCAAGTCTCAACTCACTTGAAATCCATGGTGAATTTAATGTACGGGGGAGATGAACCACAGAAAGGGTAGAGGGCACCATCCTGTTTATGTTGAAACTGGTCAAACTCAGAGAACTCATCCTATCCAAAACAAACCCCCCAAAAAAATACATGAGAAATTATAAGAGCAGAAATGACAGCTTTCAGAAGTAGAGATGGCATACTCCTTCTTAGTTCAGATACTACACTGTCTATGAGATGTTTCTATTTCTCAGGCTAGGTGGAAGTTTCTCTCTCTTTCTCTCCTGTCATTGAAAGCAATTTATTCACTGCAGCATCACTTATATCTGGCATGAACATGGGTGATTGACACCCTCCCAGTACAGTTTCTCTGAGATACAAGGTGCTGCCGTACATGAGCCATTATAGAACAGTAGTTTTTTAATGGCCACCATTGCAGCTGAATTAACAAGCAACAAGCTAGAAAAAATAAAGGTGTTTAATCTCTGATCCTATGAGTAGTTTTGGTTTCCTACCCATGATAAGGCCAGTAAAATACGGACGTGTGAAACTGGATGTCTGTAACTTTAATTAGTACTCCAGTTACTGTTTAATCAGTATTTGAACACAATGTATATAGTGCTTCTAAGGTTCGCTGAAAGGATCTTGCTCATCTTTTAACTTCCACTTTTACACTGGAGCTTCTCTCAGAACGTAGTGGGGTGCCTTAAGCTCAAGATGATGACTTATTGTATGCTATAGCTCAGTCCAAATCAATACTAAAGGCTGGACAGAAAAATGACTGTAAAGTAACTGCCTCATAGTGAAGAGGAACTGTACCTTGTTTTGGGGTAGATTCAAGACAAAATGTTCCAAATCCACGTATCTGTTTAAGGAAGTCACAAGTCAAAACAGGATCAAGAATGACCTATGAAGAGTATCTTACAGATTTCCTCATCCAGTTTGCTGACCACAAAGTTGTGTGATGCTATCAACATGCTGGAGGGAAGGGATGCCATCCAGAGGGACCTTGACAGTCTTGAGAGGTGGGTCCAGGCCAACCTAATGAAGTTTAACAAGGCCAAGTGTAAGGTGTTGCACCTGAGTCAAAGCAATCTCAAGCACAGACACAGGCTGGGCAGTGAGTGGATTGAGAGCAGTTCTGGGGAGTATTTGGGCGTGTTGGTGGATGATAAAATCAACATGAGCCAACAGTGTGCACTTGCGGCCCAGAAAGCCAACTTTATCCTGGGATGCATCAAGAGATGTGTGATCAGCAGGTCAGGGGAGGTAATTCTGCCCCTCTGCTCTGCCCTTGTGAGACCCCATCTGGAATACTGCACCCAGCTCTAGAACCCTCAGCACAAGAAAGACATGGAGCTGATCAAGCGATTCCAGAGGATGGCTACCAATATAGTCAGAGGGCTGGAACACCTCTCCTATGAGGACAGGCTGAGAGACTTCGGCTTGTTCAGCCTGGAAAAGAGAAGACTCTGGGGAGACCTTATAGTGGCCTTCCAGTACCTGAAGGAGGCCTACAGGAAGGCTGGAGAGGGACTTTTTAGCAGGGCCTGTAGTGATAGGACAAGGAGTAATGAGTGGAAGCTGGAAGAGGGTAGATTTAGACTAGATGTAAGGAGGAGGTTATTTACGCTGATGGTGGTGAGGCACTGGAACAGGTTGCCCAGGGAGGCTGTGGATGGTCCATCCCTGGAAGTGTTCAAGGCCAGGCTGGATGGAGCCCTGAGCAGCCTGATCTAGTGGGAGATGTCCCTGCCATGGCAGGGGCCTTGGAAGAAGGGGATCTTTGAGGTCCCTTCCAACTCAAATCACTCTATGATTCTATGATGCTAATTATTTGGTATAAAGGAATCCTGGTATGACAATGAAGAAAAGTCTAGGCCATTCTTCCATCTTCAGCAGAGCTGTAAGTGTTTACGAATAGGACACAAAAAGTTCATTTGAAGTCACTATTCCCTTGGAAATTCTTCCTAACTAGCAGTGCTACCCTGACTAAACCCACGCCCATTAAGTGCATCATCTCCAACAGGTCAAAATGTCCACAGCTGCATGATTACCCTGTCTATATGTGAAATATTGCTTGATGTTCTCCAATACAAATTTTTATAATGTCAATAACTGGATGCTGAGCTGACAATTTAATGCTCAAGAACTTACTTGTCCTTCACTTCTTAATATATAAGCTTCAGTATTAAGTTCTATGAATCAGAATGTGACTTTCCTGCAACTGAAATGCAGGTTAAGACTTTTCAAAACCTGAGAGAAGCTAAACTTAGGGTCTTGGATCTTCCATAGTCCTGTGAGGGACCTACACAGAGGGCTAATTTTCCTCATCCTGGGATGCTCAGAGGAATGGCTGACACACACTTGCACCTCATTCAAGCTGTCCCAGTTTAAAAACCTTCTGGGCAGCTATGCAGATGGTCTAACTGAATTATTGCCAAAATGACAATGTCTGTCTTCAACCCCCTGGCATCCCCACCAGTTTGGGAGTATTCTCGGACAGTCCACTGCACCACTCGTGTCAGAAGTGGGACTGGTGACCTTCTCCCTCACCCTATTTTTACATCTGTGATGAGCTAAAATCTCCATAACTCCTCTCAATGCCATTAAATTGGGGCCCAGCTTTATCCAAGACCAAAAGACACCTCTCCAACTCCATTAAAAAAAAGTTAAATAAAAAAGAACAATGAAAATCTTTAAAAATAATTTATAATACCTTAAACTGAGTGTCAGTTACATTCCTAGACTTTTTGTAAGAAACGTATGTCAAGCTCTTATGAAACCAGTGATCTCTGAATTTGACCCTCAGTGTTTTAGACAATAAACTTTTCCTAAAAGTGACGAATCACCAGCAGATGTTTTCTATTACTACAGTGTAGCTTTGTTATAATTCACTAGAATTGGTTTGATTTTTGCCATTTTCAACAACTTTTTTAGTGTGTTTATAAAACTAATAAAAATATTTATCAGGGAGAATATGTTAGTATGCCACATCTCTACTGAATAATTAGTCAGAAGAGTAGGGCATATAGCCTTCTTGAAAAATTATGACAAATATCGTTTTTATATAAATAAAGCAGTTTCAAACCCACAGCTTCTTGAAATAACAACTTCTAGCATAATTAAATGTTAAAACAGAATGGAAATCTGGCATTGAAAGAAAGAGGGTAATGTTTCATCTGCAAAGAATGCTGCTTTGAAACTTTCGATTCAGCTCCACATTTAAGCGTGATGCAGTTACAGAAGTTGCAAAAGGTAAAATATAAAGATTGGATTTTGGGTTAACTCCTCAGCTTCACTAATTTTTGAAGTTTTCACCTTCTAGACATAGAAATGGTGACACTAACCCACTTGTTTTCTTTTTTTTTTTTATTTTACCCTTATAGTGAACTGACTGGAAGCTGAAACGATCTGTGCAACTTAGAGTAACTTTAGCACAAAGGAAGAGTCTTAAACTGACCAGAGGACAAGAACTTTCCAGGCAGTTGTTCCAAAGGAATTTGATGCCATTGTTAGAAAGTTTTTTTTAAATTGTCAATATACATTTTCCAGATCTTAACAACATCTCATTACTCATATTTAAACTACAGAATCACTGTCATGATACTACTGATATTATACTCTTTCCTCATTGGTTTTTACTACTGTTATTTTTCCCTTTTAGTCATCATGACAGCTGGACAAACACCTCAGAAATCTCTTGTAAATATTTGTGGAGTTCTGAAATGGAACTCCGTATCCTACTTTTTTAAGTCGCAGTGAACTTTTTCTTCTCCATTTACGGGAAAAGAATTGCTTTTTCAATAACACTTTCTGCCATATATGCTAAAATTACATGTATTTTCTCCAGTCTTGTGTGTAACATTAACACATTACTGTGCTTTCTTTTATCCTTAACTTTCTCTATAATCTTTATTTCTTCCCTTTTCTGAGGCTTTTCTAACCTCAGACTTCTGAGAATCTTTAAATGTCCCTCCCCGCTCTGAATCAATTGGCAAGTCTATAGAAAGCCATTTATAGCTGGTTTTGGCCCTCCAAATAACTGCTCAGTGCATGCCTAGATGCAACATATACAGCTGCAGCATTTCTGCTCAGAGATGTGCATTTCTGTGTGCAGGCATTTTTCTTCGCTATAAAAGAGATCATGAAGTCATGGCACACTGAATGTGATTTCCCGAAACCTGCTAAGCAGTTCTTATTTCCACACCTATCAGTGATATGATGATAACTTGACTGTAAAGTAGTACCTGATTATGAATTTTTACAGTTCAGAATGGGATGCTGAATTATATAAACAGGCTCCAGGCTTTTTCTTTTTTTTTTTTTTTGCTTTTGCTTTTTTAAGTATTTGGTTTGCATGCCTATATTGGGTGAATACTAAGCCCCAGGTGAGATGACTTAATGCAATTCACAAACTAACTACAAGAAATGCTCTGTATTTTATATTAAACAAATCTGAATAAATAAAGTGTGTTTGTGTGTGTTTCTGTGTGTGGGTGTGTGCACACTCGTACATAAAGTGGGGTAGTGCAACATGCCTCCAGCTGTATTGTGTTTAGTTTATTTGCTTTGTAAGGGCTCAACATCCCCTTCATTTTTCATATTTTCTTGATTCTAGAACACTACCTATTTCCACCCTAAAGCAAAATCTAGCTACAGTCCAATAGTTTCAGATCTGAAATGTATTGTGTCATGCTCAACAGTGAGGATCACATCAAGTGCCACTCTCCACAGTGAAGAGAGCAGTAAAACACAGAGCTCCTGGGGCTTATCTTTTTCTCCCCAAAAATATTGAATTTCTATCTGTGGCCCACAGCCCTTGCTTTCAAATCCTACTGATGCCTCTGGCAGGAAGATCTGGTAGGAGAAATACAGTCTAAGCAGAGGCTTAGCACAAAACCTATTCCTCTTTGGCAGGCCGCCATCATTTCTATAGGATGAGGAGAATTAAAGGTTCCTAAACTGCTCTTCTTAAAAGCTGAAGGATTGTCTGTCTCAGTCAAATTGACACCAGAACACTGGAAGATTTTCTCTCTTTTCTCTTCTTTTTTTTTTTTTTTTTTTTCCCCCTCCACCATGAATAGATCAATGTCTTGGAAAAATTTGCAGTCTTTATACTCCTAATGACACTGTATTCCTGTTAGGGCATTCAATCAGCATTGTTTTTCAGTAAATAATGGAATGATAGTAGTAAGATACAGATTTCTAGCTTTCACAACATGGCACTTGATATTATGTTAACAGCTTTCAATGAAGTATTTATGTATAATGTTTAGATTATGTCTTTGTGGAATATTTTTGAAAGTAAAATGCACCTCTATTTCTAACTGTTTAGACACACACTCTGATTTTATCATTTTAATTCATTCTCTGTTCCCTCAGGAATATTCTGCAATCCAATTCATTGATGAAACTTTTTTTTTTTTACCCAGGCACTAGTGGTATGTGCAATGACTTTAAGATACTTGCCCAAGCTACTTCAGCTTCTGCCGGCAGCCAGGAGAAGTGGTCCACATACTCAGCTGATTTCTAGTAGCTAGAATATCTATTTGAACATGTTCAGCTTTAATCGTTACTTAGAACAGCTCTATAAGCACTTTGTACTAGACCAGGAATGAAACTATAGAATACGCCACTGCCTCCAGAAATTCAGGAGCATAAATACACTTCTCAGTCCATTTTATTATGTTTTTATCAGGAATGCTGCTGTTAGACCAGAAAATCTGGCCCTCCTCACCACACCTGGTAACAAAGACAGATTTCACTCCACTGCATTTCTATACACGTGGCATCAGTACTTTCAATTTCTATTCAAATAATTTGTTGGATTGTATCTCAATTTTTTTAATGCAGTTATTATTTAAAATAAATAGGGAAGGGCATAATAAAATTATGTTATTACCAGAAGTGAAGTTTTATTTTTTAGACAAATGATGCTTCATGATACTTTAATTTCAAATGTTGTTTGTTACCCAATGTTTCATTTTTCATTTGACATTTAATTTCATTTTAATTTAAATAGCTTCCTAAGACTGATACTGTATTACAATGCACATCTCTGATGAAGCTTTCTGAGTGCAAAATGAGTCTAAAGCTGATACTTTCAGGCCAAAAGGTTTTCTTTTTTTTCCTGGCCTCAGTAGAATCCTAGGGATTGTGACAATCATCTTCAGACTAAAGGCACATGGGACAGAAAGTTCCCCGGGAGTGTAATGCCTACATGTCTACATCTTATCAAAGAGTCTCCTTCATTAATGTGTCCCAAAATAGTGCCGTGGCTAATATTACTGGGTCTTCTCAAATGATATATGAATATTTTTGTAATTCTATTTTGAAAGACTCTGTCTGTATACGTCCTCTCTCAGCATTTTCCAAAAAAACACTGATCCGTCTTGACAGGATGACTTACTTAACAAGGATTTGTACCAATTCGGTAATCTCAACTGTCCAAAAAGGTTGGTTTCTCCTGAGTTCCCTGCGAGTCTGCTTAGTTTTTACGTTGGCTTGCGCTTCACAATCTGTTATTTTGACCTTCTCCAAACTGGATGAGAAGGAATGGATTGATGAGGGAGGGGGAAGAAGAAAATATTTGCAAATTATTGGTATCTGCTAAGCCCTTTAGTAGGTCTATAGCAAACTCCTGACCCTCCCGAGTACTTCAGGCAAATACCATGCCTTTAAGTGCTGGGTTACGGGATGAGTGCTCAGAGTGGTGGGGAAAGAACATCCTTTGGGACTGTCTGTACTTTCTTTCTGGTTTGGAATTTGATCATTTTAATTTATTTTTTTTCCCATAGGAGGAGTATTTGGTGGGGGAAGGATTCCAGTCATACAAACTATGGGGCTTTGAATACTGATATCTACAATCTGTCACTTTTTCTCATGTTAAGCAATGTCTCATTTTGAAAATAGCCCCATAGAAATTATTACAGAATAAGTTTCTAATAAAAAAAACCCAAGGATTTCAGAAATCAATTGAGACTTACAGAAAATGAAATAATCTTCTGAAATTTGAGTGTATATGATATGTCATCATGGCTCATCTCTGGATTTTAGATCTGATCTGAACATCATAGCACTGAAAACTGTTTGTTTTGCTTTATTTTGAACATGTTTTCTTTACTTTGTCTTCCATCTATGTGAATTGAATTTTTTTCTGAAGTTCTTTTTTAAGTTATATTGTATTTTTACAGGAGAAGATTATTCTTTACAATTAGTTGTTTCCATGTAGATTGCTCTAATTTTGGATTATTTTTATTCATGTTAATAATCATGTTGTTCCACATAGTTTTTAGTTCTGCATTCTTAAATTCAAGGAAGAAAGCCTAAAAAAAAAAATTCTGTAGTATTGATGCTATTTCTGGTTTTGTTTAAAAGTTAAAGGGATTTACATGAAAAAGGGAAGGAAGAGTATGTCATAACTTCTGTGCTAAGTGAAAGGTTTTGTTTGTGTAAATCACATACTGTATTCATCATTCTCAAGACAAATGATAAACATCACATTTCACCATTCCCATAAAAATTAGGAATCTGCATTAATAACACTAATTCTGCAGTGTGCTGGTTCCTTTTATTTTTTCTTCTTCCCTAGTCTCATTATGTAGCAGGATTCATGACATTATTAGTTGCCATTGCTGCTTTCCCGCCCTAAGACTGCTGTTTAACTTGAGTAGCTTGCTCTGGAAAAGCTTGGCCTTTCATTCCTGAGGTCCCCTGCTTTTACTCTTTTTCTACTTTTTTTTTGTTTTCATTCCCTGATGATGTTGTCATCGTTAGTGGAGTTATGATGAACAAGTTTGGTCCTATTTATACATTCTGAGCTTGTAGCCAGTTATTTTCGTGCCTTCAATGCTATTTAAATCTATTGTTCATTTTCAATTGCAGAGCAGCTTCCTCTCATTTTGCACCTAGAGCTGTGAAACTTCTGAAGCTAGCAATAGCAAAATGGTGTGCTTAGTCTCTGTTTAGCAAGTCCATAAAATCCAAAGACTGGAAGCTTTACTTCTTTTGGTTTTGTTGTTGTCTGCACACTATCACTTAATATTAGCTATTAAAGTCGAGCTTGTGAAGTTTGGCTATGGCATTTTAGAAGTCTGAGTCAAAAGGAGATCATTTAGAAGATCATTCCTCTTTTATTTGGTAAACTGCTATGAAAATTTGTAATAATAATATACTGTTTAAAAACTCTTGTCAAATAGGGATAAATATGGAGCATGTTACATGGACAAGTGCTCCTGAGATTGCTGTATTGTTAATACATAGAGAATACCTGGCTTTTTGTGCATCATACTGAAATACATCCCCTTAGATTAAGGGTATGGCTCCTGCTCTTGTTCCAATAGGATCCGAGAATTCTCCTTTTGTGTATCCTCACGATTTATCTGATTATGGCTCTCTAAAAAAGAAAAAAATAGAACGTTTCACAATATCTTCTGTTAAATTAAGTCCTTCAGAATACAATGAGGATATCTTGCAAGGCTGTTGCTGATATAATAAAGCTGTTTAGTTACCTTGAACTGGTGCACCAACACTCTAAATCTAATAAGTCAGATACAAAAAAAAATAAATTTAACATTATATTTGTGACTTAAACTGATAATAAAAAAGAGATCTGAAATTTAGAGTGATGCACTGCCTTTAAGTTAATCTGTTGTGAATGCATGATACATTCTTAGGGAAGGAAGCAGAAGAAAAGACAAAAGCATATCATGTTGCTAGCAAGTTCCTTCCACAGCCTTCAGAAGCTTAGCCTTTGTTTACGCAGGTATAATTTGTGTTTCCAGCTTTGCAATAGCAAGTGAAAGATAATCTCAGGCCTTGCATCACAAACTCCCAGATTTACAAGTCTGCTTAGGAAGCTGCAGAGGTCAGTACTATAAAGCTTAAGATAAGCTAAAATTTTGCCAGCCCCCTGTGACACTGCTCTTTATTTACGAGAACAAAGTGAAATTGCCATTTCACAATGTGACTTCTTCATCACAAACATTCCTAAGTGCTAACTGGAATTCCTTATTACTCTAGGAAAGAATGATTAGTCAAAAATTATGCAGCTTGTTGGTTTTGTAGTTAAGTGTTAAGATAATTACTTGCACAAACTACTGCAGTATATATATTTTTAATTATTTCTCTAATTTCTAAAGGCTGAGCAGAATTATTCTGTTGTTAAAAAAGAATTTTGTCTTTCTGCAACTATTGCCCCTTTTTTACACTGGAGCTTAAACGTTGTCCACACTTTGAGAAAATCTAAGGATTCCTTTTTCTTTAGAAAGCAGCTGGGATGAAGGCTACTCCCAACGTAAGGTTTTACACAACTTAGGAAACAGCACGAAAATGCTTCCCAGCCACCTTTGAGGAACCTGACCTGAGATGGAGAGTAGACATTTGCAAATGGCATAAAAAGAGAGGAGGATTATATGGAGAGCAGGAGAAAAAAAAAAGCAAACAAGAATTCTCCAAAGATTTGTGTGGAATGCTGAAGGATTAAGCACTAGACATTGAATATGTTGAGACTATCTTGACTTTGGTACATTAGTTCTAGGTTTTGCTCTCCTAGAAACTCCTTGAGAATTCTGAGTACAGTTTTTAGGCATATGGATTAATTTTAACATAAAATACAGGTATTGATACAATGAAAGCAGGGAAAAATATGTGGGGTACATTCCATCAGCAGGGAAATACATCTGAATTTTGTAGGAACTAGGACCTGTCATCTCCAGAGAATCAAGATATTATTTGTGTTTCTAATAAATCCACAGTGCTCAGCTTCTGCAGGCACTAAAGGACAGTTTTCCTCTCACAATGTGAATCTGTTTCACTGACTGCTCCTATCTTGTCTCTGAAAGGTAAAAGGCAAACAAGGCACAGAGATGTCAGAAACTGGAGACTACTTTTAGCTAATAAAATTATTCTGGGCACGCAGAAAATTATTATTGCACACCTTCAGAAAACTTCAGACTTCTCAATACCTAAGTCTCTTCAGGATTTACAGATGAGGTGTCTGGGGTACCATGTCCCCTTATGACTCTGGTTTATTAGGTGTGGTCTAATGTTTTACCCAGACTTCAACATGAAACAATAGAATCACAGCTGTTGGCATTCAAAAGTATTTGATGGAGTGCAAGATCTCACCTTTTAAGCAACCAGTAATCACCCCCAAGAAGTGGTTGACATAGGTTCTAGGTCCTCTTCAGCTGGAGAAGATATAAACCATCATCTCTTACTTTCCTAAAATGATACCATAATAGCAAAATAACCTCTAATAGGACCATTTTTTTTGTCATTCACTTGAAAAGGAGTCACTTGTGAATAAAAGAAGGAAATGAACATGAGATTCCTGGACCCTGGAATTACAAACTCCAGAGGAAATACTGTTGCTTCTGCACTTAAGAGCACAATGTTCTTTGAGAGACCTCATACTTCCTAGGACTGTTTAGGTCTTTTCCATTAAACAGCTGTTAGAAAACAGTATATTGTTGTCACCTTCATATTTCGTTTCACCTATATTTCAAAAGAAAAATCCAATCAATTCACAAATGGGAAATGTGGAGAGTGATGCCTGGTAGAAGGGTTAGAGGTAGGCATCTAGACAGAAGAGCTAAATCCATGGGTGAATTTGAGTTTCAGATTTTGTCAGATTCTATCATTTAGCATGGGCCTGCTCTGGTCTTTTTGAATTCCAGTCCTAATTCAGCACACAATTTACTCTGGAGACTGTAGAGAATTTTTCAGGTAGCATTTATAAAGCAAACAGTACCTGTGTGCAGAGTATCTGCACAAATCACAGGGTGAGACCGATATTGTTTCTGAGAGTACGCAACTTGTAGCTTGGTGTTTCAGTCAGATGATACTCGACACACAATTATATTAAGTTCCATGAAACCTACCCAGAGACAGCTCTGTATTTTAGCTGACAGTCAAAGATGGAGAATAACAAAAGGCAAGTCTGAAGTCTGGGGCTGAACTGACAAATCTGAACTGGTAATGGTGTTAGCAAAAGCAAGAACTACCTTTTCATATTGAGATCAGAGATTTGGGGAGAGTAGTGGATTCTGTTTCAGACTTGACCACAAACTCCCTGTGACATTCCTCAGGTCACTTCGGGTTTGTGTACCATGGAAAAGAAAATCCTAAAAGAGCCCTAGCCCTAGATAAATTTTACAGAGATCCACTTTTTGTCCCTTAACTGTTGTGCTTGGGAGAAAAAAGTCTATAAGACTCTGGAGTTCATTGAAACTAATGAAACTCTGAGCAAAGGGAGTTTCTTTGAAATTTTCTTAAAAATACATAGAGTTGTCTGGCTTTGTCTTATACGCAAATATAAAAATAGGTATAAACTGCCTCATTAGTGCAGTGCATCTTTTGAACCATAATTAATTAATCTTGGAAAGGATGTTTGCAATGCTCAGATGGAAAGAAAAATGTGTTATTATTATGCATAATTAATTTTCAATGGTTGTGTGGGATTTCATGCCATTAGAGTCTCATTGATTTTAATGGAAGTCACATGGCTAAGCCCCCTCACTGCTCTAAATCTACAGTGTTTTGGGATTGTTAAAAAAGATCAAAGAATCTCTATGTCAGCTGTAGTAAATTATATGTCCTACTCTGAATAAGTGGGGGCAAGTGAAATGCCAGTTTGAAACAACCAGATCACACTTGTCTGGAAATCTGTTGATAGAATCCATGTTACTTTAGTAAAAACTTGGACCAATCAGAGGATTACAATAAAACTTTGATGGAAGGGGCTATTTTAATAGACCTGCTAACAAAATTATATTCTGGCAAGTTGTAGTAAAGAAATACTTAGAATTGGATTGGTTTGTAATGCCAATAGGATATTGAAGTCTTGAAATACTGAAGTAAAATGGCCATATATTTTGTAAGTGGGTCCTTATTTCAGAGAAAGCTGATAAGGGAAAAATTGCTGCTCTTCCAAGAAGGGAGTGGAAAATATCATAGAATCATAGAATCATAGAATCATAGAATGACCTAGGCTGGAAGGGACCTTAGAGATCATTTTAATCCAGCCTCCCTGTTGCCAGGGACGCCAGCTCTCAACTAGATGAGGCAACACATGGGGACTGAATGGGAATCGAACCCATAACTTTGGCATTGTTAGCGCCATGCTCAACTGACTGAGCTAACCAGCCCCCAAAAGCGATGCTGGCATCACGGACAGGATATGAATGACTTAAACGGGTAGGGAGTACAACTCAGAAGTTTTGATGCAACAAAATCCACTCACTGGATAGAGATGAAGTTTTGAGGAGCTACCTCTGAGCTTCCAGGCAAAGGTGTGTTCTGAATGGGTAGAAATGGAATGGAACATCAGGCATGCTCATGGCATGCCCAAAGCTTATATATGACACATTGAGTTTCCCAAAAAACTCGCTCTAGTATAGTTACTAATTTGCCCCTGTATTCTGGTCCAGACATTTCTACTCACCCTAATGATAGGCACAGTCTAGATTGCTCTCACTTTCTCTAGGTCCTGATGGCCTGTTCAGTACTTGCTTCTGTTTCAGACAGTACCGTGCAACACGTTTTATGCAGCAGCTACTGTCTTTTGGTAACAATGACTTCCTCGGAACTCATTTTACGCTAATACACTCATCACAAAACTCTGCAACTTTCCCCATGTTGCTAAGTAAGCATCAGTGGCTTTACCTATCAATGATTTCTCCCCTACCAGTCCTTCCTCTGTAGCACTTTGTCCATATATGCCTTTAATTTTCCTTTTGGATTACTGTGCCAGTACTGTAAATAGTATAAATAAATCTCTAGCACATCAAAAATCTTCTCTATAAAGCTAAATTTTTATTTCTTTTTGCATAAATTCTAAGGTAATTTTGGAAACTAAAGTCCAGATCCTCTGTCAGAAGAACACAAGTGGAACAATAGATAGCGATGTTTCTTTAATAATTTTCAGCTTGGTTCCCAAGAGGGAAAAATGTGTTTTGCCCTTTTTTCCTGGGTTCTGATATCCCAGTTCCATTTTTGCCATATTACTGGAAAAAAACCATCTTGTTACTCCAAGTGTGTCATACAGAGTGATAGGAGCCAAAAATTAGAAAACATCTCTCAACTCCAGCTTCTGTTCATCTTCAAAATGGAGGTAAGCCATTATTTTTGCCCTCACTGATGTTGCTGTTGCTTTTCTTCTCAAAGCTGAATGGGGCCAGAGTTACAAATAGAAATACATTGGGAAAGAGGTTCCATTTGGGATATATCTCGCATGGCTAAACAGAATAATCTATGGGAAATCCATGGGGATCAGCATTTGTCATATGAATCACTGTAAAAGCGCCACTTAAAGATTCTGAACAAGCTTTGGCTTAATTCAGCTTATATTTAAAGGGTGTAAGAAATAGAGCTCAAATGCTGAAACTCTGAAAACGGTCTTTTGCCAGGGTTTGACTGTGGAGGATGGGGGAGAAACACTCCATGTTAGTCTGCCTGTTGAAACCCGAGATGGGGAACGGCATGTGGTGGAGTCATTCCTGCCTCTGTCTACTCAGCGCTATTGAATGTTGGCTGTGAAAAAAAAGAAGATGAAGTTGAGTTAAAAATTGCAGCTTTCTATTCATGTTTGCTTAAAACAATGGCACCTGTAATGGCCTGAAGTACAGTAAATGTAAATTACCTTCATAACTGCGGTTAGCTTAACAAACCTTTTTGAAGTATTACATATTTTTGTATTATAAAACTGCCACTCTGTATGTGATCAGACACAGAACTGAAGACAGTAAAACAAGTCACTTCTATGCGTAAATGCTCTGAAATTGGCTGTCTTGCACAGGTGGATTAAGCATTTGATGTAGCCAGATACACCGGCTGGGAAAAACAGGCCTTCCTCCTGAGTGGTG
>NW_009696147.1:55248-141159 GCF_000703405.1 Apaloderma vittatum
GAGGGGATGGACTAGGTGGACCACAGCGCTTTCTATATTCTTAAATTTTTATATGATTGTAATGTACATCTAGGCAAAATATCACTTAAAATATCCAATAGATATTTAATAGATTTAGCACAGTGCTGAAGAGATTTTCAAACAAAAAAAAATGTAACTGACAGTGCCAACTATTTTTCTTTATACTGTCAAATATGTATCAACAATGTAATACATTTGTTGTAATGCACCTGTTTACTAAAATATCCAGAAGGAGATGATTTTAAAATATATAATAAGAACTTTTAGTACAAAATTAATATATCTATCCCTTCCTTGTGATGTTATTTAAGCTATTTATAATTTACAGGTATTGAGACTCCTTTGTATATTGATCTCTTTTGGAAAGTTGACAGACAATTTAACTTTATTCAAATAAAGAATCTTAAGGAAACCCTTTAAAGACAAACTATTTCTAGTGGATTTCAAATTCATCTTAGCCTTTCTTCTCTACTGTATGACATTATGCTAAAATATTCCTATTTTCCTTTTCTATAAAAAATTTATCTGTCTTTTAAATTAGTTGTACTAGTAGTTTCTATCTGAAACCTTGGAACTAACTTCTATGTGTTTGATGACCTTTATGTCAATCTGTTGGAATTTTCTATTTAATTTCCTAAACTCCATGCGATGTCACTGTCCTTATTTCCTCATTCTTGAATATATTTTAGCTTCTTAAAAAGTTCTTTTCTAAGGAAAGTAGACTGCTATAATACCAGGATGATAGCCTCTTCTTTCCTTTCCAATATTGATTATTTTTGATACTGACTATCTTGAAAAAATGTAGCACAAATTACAATCTGAATTCCACCCTTTGGGTTACATAAAGTAAATAAAATGTTTATTTCACAAGTGATTTGTATCACATAAATTAAAAAGGTTTTTAAATACATGAACTCGTAAGTCTTTGAATTTTATGACCTCTGAGTCATCCTAAATATAGTTTGATTTCCGTAGGGTACATGGAGCTGTTGTAAAATACAGGTTGCATTCATGACGATAAAGGAATCATAGAAATGTGTGAGGACTTAACTTGAATACAATTTAAAATGTAACCTTGCCAATTGCCATATATTTGTTTGTCATTTCTGCTTTTGACTTGTACTAAACAGCACTTTGATTATTACACAAGTAAAATATTCAATGTTATGTTATGGCTATTGCAAGCATTGATTAAACTCTCCAGTGTTCATGAAGGCTGACAGGGATTCAAAGGAGGAAATGTAAAACTTGAAGGTACAGCAGTATAGTGACATTTCACTCTATAAAGCTGCCAATATTTTTATCCTACACGTAAATCATTTTCATCAGTCCAATTCCATATCTTAATTTGTGTAGCAAACAAAGTATTGGATTGCATTATGTTTAATAATTAAGAATGTGATAACAATTTCCATATATTTTAAGTTCCTGAACAAGAAATAGAGTTAACATTTTTAACTTCAATTTGTTTGCTTTACAAAATAGGAATGGTTAAGGATAAGGTCTAATCTTCATGCTGTGATCAACCAAAGTTTCATTATTTGCTTTTATAGAACCCTTAGTTTCTCTGCTTAAGTGATGACTTCGTCAATGATCATGTTGTATTCATTTAGAGTGATGATTGATATGGTAATAGATACAGTGTGATTGAAAGCAACCTTTGTCAATAGGAAGGCCAAATACTCAAACAGTGTATTGGTCTGAGTTTGCTCATTATTGGAGATCTTTCATAGTCATATTGACTTGCTGTCCAAATGTTGTTACTTACCTGATGCTTTCATTGTTTAAATGGTATAGACATTGGTATTGAACATGACTTTTCCCAATATTTGTCCTAAAATACACACATGGCTCAATTATCCACTGAAAATGCTTAAGGTCTATTTTCAAGGTATTAAAATGGCATTTGGGGAGCATAAACTAAAATTTTGCAGCAGAGAAAAACAAGGTCTTATGCTAGTGATGTTAACGTGTTCTATATTGTGTTTTTGTATTTCTTTACTTTAGAAAATCATAGCAAGTTTGCTTTTTTTGAAATGTTTTTTTTTTTTATTTCTGCAGAAGTCCAGGGAATCATCCCTCCTGTGAAAAGAGCATGCCAGAGTCACATAAAAAATTACTGTTCCCTTACATATGGATTTTACCATTCAAGAGCTTTTCTATTCTTCTTGGAGGAACTCTTCTGGACTCATTCTGGCTCTAATCATGTATTAGACATGCCCACAAAGTGTGGCCTTGATTTGGATACTATGGCATTTCAGGAATATCAGGTAAATAGGTCCTCTAACCTCTTCACTCTCATTGCAATTTGAAATTTGCCAGGAGACCAGGCAGCACCAACCTCTTGAGTAAAAGAGGAGAAATGAGTTATCGCAAGGCAGAAAGACTTCATGGGACTTTGGAGTTCAGTTATGGCTTATGATGTTCAGTACACCCCAAATACCAGAAGAGAGCTAAGATCTCTCTGAGTGGACACAGAACAGTTAAATCATAAGTTAGGCATGAGGTGATTTAGGTGTGATGGATGGGTCTCCTTGCTAACAGACAACACTGAAAAAGTACTATGAGTCTATCCTTCCTGTCTTGTCTGTATCTTTCACAAAATATCTTCTCAAAATAAAGCCTTCTTTTGTTAATTCCTTTGCATGGTTGAAAAGGTCTTCAATAACCTCCTTCCTCCCCCTCCCCTCCCCTTCCTCTAATTTACTCCCCAAAATGGCTGGTTCTACTGTGAATCTTTCGAGGTCTCTTCTGGTCTTTGAAAGCCCACTCAAAAATGAGATGACAAGATAAAACTAACTTTTTATATATGAAAGTTAAGGAAATGGAGAAAATGAAGAAAAGTTTTTTTTCTTTTATCCTGTGATGATACTTTCTTTAAATAAGGATGCCTGACTGGAATTTTCATTTATAATTAAAATTTATGAACTATGTGAAGTGATTATGACTAGCACTGAATCAAACTTTGCTTACATAGTTTTCAATTAAATATGTAATAAACATTTACCATTTTCTGAAAGGTCCTGTGATAGTTCCTTCAGAAAAATGTAATGAAAGATTGGTTTGCAAGATTTGCAAGCTAAGGATACTCACACAGCAGACGCACTTTTAAAAAGTATTAAGAGTTAGTTAGATTTTCTTCCAAGACCTAAGGAAGTGTTTATCCTAGCTATGGTAGCATCTATATCTATACACTGTAACTTGATCAGCACTGTTTTCCTTTTAAATCACTTATAACTCAATGTACCATCAAGATAGGACTATTTTGAAGTTTGCCAACATCAGCCATCTTCCCTGCTCAATTTGATTGCTTTTGTATCTCTGTCTCTGTATAGTTCCTCAACTTGTAGTGAAAACCATCATCATACTACAGCCACATTAGAAGACTACCCTAGAGAATCTATATCTTTCTGCATTAAATTGTGAGACCCGATGGTGAAGAATATTTTGGAAAGAAGTCTTTTTCTTTTGAAAATACTTTTCACTCCCTCCCTCCCTTCCTTCCTTCCTTCCTTAACTGAGCAACCTCTTCAAACTGAATGCAGACTCTAGAAGGAAATATATATGTCCTTATCAGGCTGAACATAAAGATAAATAATTTATTTCAGGGTTCAGGGATGTCTTGAGTAATGTCACTCTTAAACATTTTATATTTTTTTAAATGTAAATAATGTAGCAAGCTAAGTTTATTTCTTGGGATTTTTACTTCGCTTTTGGTAACCTTCCCTTAATTAAAAATAAATAAATAAGAAAATTCAGACCTGCAGATATTTATTAGAAATCTCAGGACAGAAGCCCCCTGGCTTCCTGCAGCATTTAATTCACAGGAATTGAATGCTGCGCTATACTCAAAAATACATACTGCCTTCCAGATAGGAACAGTAAATTTAAGTTTAGATATTTGAAGAGGTTTTGCCCTCCCTTCCTTATAATATTAATGAGGAAACTTTTCTATTTAAATAGGAAAACAGAGCATAGAAATTGGAAATGTCACTGTATTCCTGTCCACAGGTCTCTTACCTTGCTCATTTATACCGCACTGAAAAGCATCCTTTGCGTTGCCCACATTCTAACACAAGTTATGCGATCTCAAATTTTGCCACACGTAAAATCTGAAATAGTCTGAGATTTTGGATGTCCACTACCAGTGATAAAATGGCATAATCAGTGTTGTGACTCCTTAACTTTATGTATAACTAACTGAAATTGCTTGCTGAGCATCCCAGTAATGTCACAAATTACAATATTTACTGCTAAACTCTTAATATTTACAAACAGTTGTCATTGAATAGAACCTAAACAGCAAGTCATGTCCTGTTTTAGACAAATGAGAAAAGCTTGGCATCACACACTCTGCTCTGTGAGGGGAAGCTAGAAAGTGGAAAAACCTATAGATGCTGACAATATAAAGGAGGAAGTTAATATGAACAGCAGACATTGTGAAAGACAGTTCAACAATGTGGAAAGGAGCCTGGAGAGTGCAATTAGAATCAAAGGAGATGAAAATGTCCCTGATGATAGGCAGGCGGTAGACTGGAAATGTTCCCTTTTCTTTCTAGAGTGATAATAGTGTTCCTTTTCTCTGCCCTTTGGGAGAATATACACAGTAACTGTGGGCAGATATAATTCCAGGTTTCTTCTCTCGTGAGATGTCAGGCACAAAGCTTTCTAAACTGGAAACTATTCCAATTATTGGGATTTTTCCCAAAAGTTCAAAAAGGAATAGGAAAATAGGAAAATTCAGATCATAACATCTTTATTCTCCCGTAACATAAGCCAGTAATTGCTATTTTTTACTTGATAATATTTAGGTTTTATTTTGTAAGTCAGTCTGGAATTCAGAAGGCTTTGAAGTGCTTAGCACTTATGAGTAACCTCTTTTAGTGTTGAGGGAGTCAAAAAACAGCTCTTGTGGTGTTCCCACTGGTGAGAGACGTTCTGGAAGAAACGGTGTTCCCTTGGCATAGGTTGCACCGTGGGGGAAGTTGACAGGAATCTACTAGACTTAACCAAAACAAATTTGCACATCTGTATTACAACTTTACAGCTTATCCAAACAACAATAACAACAACAACAACAATGAAAGCGAATATAATTCTCAGGCTGATTAAATGTAGACAGTTATGAATCAAGGGCAAGAAATCGCTCTACATTTTGCAACGGGCGCTAAAGGCGCTATAAGCAAGAAGCTTTGAGAAAACAATTTGGGTTGTGAAGGAGTTCTTAGTTTTTGGAAGGAAGAGTAAAGTTTTTGTCCAAGAAGTTTCCCTTTGGTGGTGAAGCTCTGAAGTACTGTGTGCTAAGTTCTCTTCCAAAAGAGATGAAGCATTGTAGGGACTGCTGAGAAAAGTCGGAGGGAGCTAAGCTTAAGCATACATTTTAAAAACTAAAGAGACAATCAAACAGTGAAATGTTCTGGGTAATTACAGTGCTGGGTAATTATAATGCGGATGTGAGGAAATCTGATAGATATGATCATCTTCCTGAGTACATGTGTAGCACTGGAGGCAATGTAACTTTGATCTATGCTAGGGAACTTAGGTACAGTAATAATATTTGTCATTAATTCATCTAAAGATAATTAAAGTAGTAAGATGATTGCTAGTTAGCAACTATTTCAGGTGAGTGGAGACAACTAATAGAAGAACTGAAATGATGTGATGAAAAATAGTAGGATACATTTGGAATAACTTGGTATATGCTGACAAAATGGTGCAGCAGTGGAAAACAATGTATTAGGAAGTGACTCTGAAAGGGAGTCTTTTCTGAAAAAAGAATTCAGAACTGTCTTTTGCATTGTGAAAGACAGGTACTGGCGGAAACATTTGATTAAAATTTGGACTATAAAAAGACTAGAGAGAATATGTGTACACACGGTAGATAGTCTAAAATGGGAGAAATTGAGAGCCAGTAAAAAATAGAGAGAAAATTTTGGATTTGGAGTTTTAGGATTTAAGAGTAACGATGGAGCTGCAGAAGGAGAACAGATAAGGACAAAAGGATAAGAACAAAAATAAAATCTGAAGAATTAAAGGAATTGAAAACTTGTAAAGCCAAGCAGTTAAAACAATAGAAAGAAAACTTGAGGAAAAATTAAAAGTTGTGAAAGATGTAGAAGCAAAATTAGGAATGAAAGCCTTATATGCTTTCTCTCAAGAAAAGTGTGTGAAAAAAGAATAAAAGGATAGAGAAAGAAGACTGGGACATTCCCTAGATTCCCTTCGGTAGATGGAGACAGAAACACAGATGATGAATGCTTGGGTTAGTTTCAGGTGCAGAGGAGCAGACAGAGTAATATGAGAGAGGAGCAAAGAAGTGAAGGATATAGCTGAAATTAGAGACCACAGTGATAACAGGGGGGAGTGAGGTTAGGGAGGGAAGGACGAATCTGTGAACATCACAAAATCAGAGAGGATGATAGCTTGGAGATCATAAATACAAATGAGTGACAGGCTGTGGAAGAGTGAGGGGTAGTGAAGGAGAACAAGAGGTGATCTGATAGAAAAGCATGGGAACTTGAAGATAAATAGAATGACCTAGTTCTGATTTTTTTCTTTACTTTCCCTTTTAAACAAATGCATGCTTTACCATATTAGACAGTTTTCCTGATACTTAAACCTCTTAGTTGAACTTTAAATAGTTGTATTTTGCACTTTCAAATATCTCTTTAAAGGTTGCTTCTCTGTACTGTTAGGGAAAAGGAAATTACTACAGAGAACCTGTCAGAAACGCCAGTAACCAAAGACAGATTTTCCCAGCAGAGAGAAGGATAACTTGATGTCTGTAACCTAATTAACCAGATATTAGCTTTATATATTCAATGCAAATGCATAAAAATTAAACATATTATTGATGTCTGCCCATTTCTGATATATCCAGCTCCACCTATACAAACATGTTGTTTGCTCATATCTTTTCCTTATGACATGTGCCTGCAATTTTCCGAGTGTGTAGAATCTGTTTACCACTGGCCAAAATATAATGACACGAAGGTTTAAATACTAATGGAGAAAGTGCACCATGGGGAACACCCATCATAACATGAAACTGATTGCTTTATATACGTGAACACTAAGGAAAGAATCTTGGATTTCGTTTGAGATTTGATTTTTTTTAACAATACTTATACTCCAGATTTTCTTCACCTTTAACTTGTCATGTGACACATACAACATATAAAATGAAGCCCAGATTGCACCTTCCTACAAATTAAACTGAAGAAGATCTGTGTCTGACCATCCTAAAGCTGAGAATTGAGCTTTTATGGATGGATGATTTTATTTCAAGTCACTTCTTTTCATTACAGTTGCCCAAACTATGGAGTTCATTTTAGAAAGGCTTATGATGTGAGTACAGGCAGTTTTGACATAAGTTATATGAATAAGTGTCATGGTGGGGGAGTTAACTCATATGTGAGATCAGTATTTGTGCAAGTGGTAACTCCACCACCTAAATAAATATTTGAGTGACATAAATATCCTAAAGGGATTATAGAAGAATAGGAGAGCAACTGTACAGAAGTCCACAAAGACAAAAAGAATTGTCAAGAAACACTAAATGCCCATACGAAACACAACTTCTAAAGTGTGGTGTTGCACTTTGATGCATATGTCTTTAATACATATAGCTTGGAGATGATACACTGTTATTAGAGACTTATCATGCCTGATGCGCAGTGCAGAGGCGTTTGCTTTGATGAATTGGAATTTGCTGTCATGAATCCAATGGCAGCAATGAGACACATCACCACCACTAGCATTCAGAGTCTTATAGCTATAATTACCCTATATTAATACATAGACATATGTAGGATGGAAGCAAATCTTTATCTGTTTGTGTCCACCACAAAATTCCTATTCCCTTCGATGTTTTATACTGCCTGTGTTTTTTGAACTTAATCCTGCATATCAAAATAGCATTTATTCTTTATAGCTACACTAAGTGTTCATATCACTAAACATGTATATCATTCTAGACTTATTTCTGTGAGATTTATGCATAGTGCATGAAGCAACAGAGGGAAAGAAGTGAGAATTCCTTCCTTGCTTAAAAAAGGTTTTATCTATTCAAAATATCTGAGAACAATAGAAAAAGAAAAACAGTAAATTGTAGGAGCTGAATTCTTTGTTATAAGATGCTTATTCATTGAAGGAAAAAAAAATGAAGAAGCTGGAAGCATTTTTAAATTACACATGTACAAGTTACAGCTGCTCTGGCTGTCCTGTATGTCATTTAATTTTGCAACAGACAGCTTGGCTCTGTTTATGCAATTGCAGATCTGTCAGACTCTTCCTTAGAAATAATGAAAATGCAACTTGTGGAAAGGCTCTGGAAATGAGAAGCCACAAGAATTGTACAGGTTTCTAAGTTTTTAAAGTTCTGCTTAAAATTTTAGGGTAAGGGAAAAGACCCTCTTTGTTTATAACTATAGGGGGTTTCAAATAGTAAATATTACTAAATGGGTCTTTTTCTCTCTTTACACAGATAAGAAATTGCTGGGCAAGAGATGTCTATATAATTGTCTTACTGGGGGTTTTTTTGTAGGTTTTCATGAAGGTCAGAAAAAGGACAGGATCTGACCCAGTCTGGCTGTTCATGAGGATTTTATCCACAATTGAGCAAACTGCATATGTAACATACGGGTACATATTGTAGTCTGAGGACAGCCTGGAGACCTTCTTCAAGACTAGACTCACCTGTGGTATGCTTGCAAGTATTGTCTTTGGTAGTACAATTGTGATGGTTGCCATGTGTCTGGGCATGCCCAGATAGGCAGCACACATACTACGAGACTTTCATGAACAAAGGAAGAAAATAAAAGGTGTAAGCACACCACTGTCTAATGCTGTAGAGATGAAACTTCCTGAAGAGCTGTAGAAACATTCAATAATTTACTGGGGTTATTTTGTTAGTTTATTTTTTAAAAAGAAGTGAATAATAAAGTAGTGGATAGATTTAGCTAGATTTGCTATGGGTATTATACTTTTAAGTGCCAAAAATGGAAGCTCTCCTACCTTATCTGTCTCAACATTTTTTTTTGTACAAAACACTTCTAAAAACTATTGCATTTCTCAAATCGTGAAGCATCTTATAATTTAATTTCTTTAGTAGTTCAATTTTTTTTAAACTGTTTTTTTGGTTTAATACAAACGGAAAAAATCTTTAAATGTGTGTTTCGGGTTTTGTGTTTGGTTTTGTCTTTTTTTGTTGTTATTTGTTTTTAAATGTTGTTCTACTTAATATTAAATGTATGTTACACTACCTCTGTATCTTGCTTGTGACATACTATACTTGGTTCACTTTTTAATTTCTCTGAGCTTGTCTTTTCACCAGAGATGTAGTCTGTTATTGATTAAATAATTCATTTAGCTGTCCCCAAGATGACAGATCTGCTTATTGTCAGAAGAAAGTTGATATACTAGACTTTGTTTACAAAGGTTGTACAACAGTCAGAAAGTAATGTATAGCTACAACATTTTTATAGATTTTACATATTATGTGCATTTCATTAACCATTACATCCAGCAAGAAATGTATATTTATTTGATAAAAATTGAAATTGGCACTAAAATAATTCACATTTATTGGTTGTGCCCAAAGTAAAGATAAACAAGAAAAACTCACTTGGCGAATTAGCTTATGAACCTTTTAAAAAATCTCATATTAGTTCTGCTCAGCTCTCACGTTTAACTCTTTCAACACTGCTTTGGGAATGTGATGAAATTCCTCCAGCCTTCTAAAGTTTTGTTATTAGCATATGGTATATTGCATATAGCCATAGACACATACTAATTGTGCCTCTCTGGATGAACTTCTCACATGTATTCAATGGGTTAAGAAGAGTTTATCTTGTTAATCCCATGCTTTAAAATACAATCCTGTTCCTACTTTGACATAACATTGAAGCAGACATATTTTAAAGTGACATTTCTAAGAAATATCATGCTTTCTTCACCCTCCCCTTCTCTGCTCAGAATCCTACCCAGAACCTGGTTTAACATATTGATTAAAAAAGTCATCATCTTCGTCATCATCTTTTCCAGCTACAAATCTCCAGCCAAGCCCCACTTTTAGTGTGCACTTGTGGAACCCACACTCTGTTCATGAGCAGTTTCAGAAACAGACTCTGGGGGGGATTTAAAGATTTAGATACTAGGGGCAACAAGAAGGGAGCACACTTAACTTGGAGGTGTGCTTAGCACCCCACTGCCATCCTGCTGCATATGACATATACAGGATAGACATCTGTGAGCAATTTTTGTAAAAGAATAGTAGGAATGTCGAACTTTTCACATTTGAAAATTATTCTTTCCTTCATTGAGGCCTGATGTATTACTTCATCTTGTCAGCTAAACCAAAGTATAAAAGACTTAATTTCAATTTAGTAAATTCATAGAAATAGAAAAGGCATACTGTAGGGAATGTTCAAAGCCTCCAAAAGTTTCTTAATTCTTAAGGTATTTAATTTTTTGTGTAAATATATTTTACAGATGTTGAATATTTTCTTTTTAGCAGAAAGAGTTGAAGAAATTAGTAAATATGTTAACTAGCAACACCATGTGAGTCAATCTCCAAGTGCGATGTGATAGGTAGGTACAAGATTTTGTAGCAATATTAAAAGATCAGAAAAAGTGTACTTAGACTGCTACAGTAAAATATGAATACTGAAGGTTAAGAAGTTTGGAAGTACACTATTCCTCTTTATAGGAAAAAAATGTTCATTGTATTTTATTTATGTATTCATTTGTCATTAAATTTTCTTTGATGGACAAAATTTTGCCCTGTGATATTCAGTGTTCTTTTACAATTCCTAAAACCATGTTAATTTCTTCAGTTTCTACAGGAGTTTTATTGGTTGCATCACTCAAAAAATGCATACAGTGAATTTATGAAGATGCATGTTTATAGATATTTGTGTTTATTTGTATACTGCATATATAGTGTATCTGGTATGTCCATTAGCTAAACATGTAGATCAGCATTTTCAGCAATAATGACCACCCAAAATTTTGCATAATAAGTCAGTATTTTTCACAAGCTTTTGTTTTTCTCACAACATTTGAATGTTATTGATACATATCAGTCTGTAGAAGCTTTCAGTAGATTTAAATCGTATGTAAAGATTTTCAATTTATATGTTTTCCATTTTTATAAGACTTCATACACTTTGTTTCAGTAGAAACAATGATTCATATGTGAAGAAAAAAATTAAAAATATATTTTCATAAAAAAGGCCACAAATTATTGATAAACACATCTATGTTTGCAGATTGGTTATTTCTCAGAGGTTATTTGGGGTCATAATTGTAAATCTCATTACGTTGCTTGAAGGAGAAGGTCTCTTTCATTATTACTGTGCTGAGGTCCATATCCCTGAAGCTAATTGCAAGATATTGCTTCAGAGTTCTAATTGTTTGCCATCAAAATAGCTGTGTAAGCTTGATTAACAGTGTTCAGCAACATTCATAATAGTCCAAGCCTGGTCCTGCATAAAATAGAAACTGGGAAAAAATCAATAAGATTTAATAAGATCAGGAACAATCACTTACAATAGTACATCAATCACACAAAGTAATAGGTGCAGGATTTGATAGGGTCCTGAACTGCCTGAGAGATTCATAACCAGTACTCGTTAATGATTTGTTCATTTGCATTTTATCAATCCAGCTACAGCTGACAAGCAGAAGGAGCAGTAAGGAAATATGTTGACTTAAACTCATCAGAGTTTGCAATTAAAAAAATAACAGGTAACTTAACAGCAAAATCAGACACAGTTGCGAATGCGGACTGTGTATGTGTATACCTGTGTAGATGTACTCTTTTTGCTGCAAGATTATAATAAATTATCACACTGTAGGGCCTATTAGTATTCTCATAATCCCTTAGAAAGTCTGCCTATGTCTGAGAAAAAGTACAAAAAAATATAAATTTTTAAGTTCTCCTCATTTCTTCAAAATGTTTCTCTCTCATTGCATTTCACATAGTGTAATGCCATCACAATATTTAATATGAAACATGCATATTGTCTTGTTTTTGTACCCTTTTAAATAAATAAAGCCCAGGGCTTTGCCTTGGGCCAAACCCATATCAAACACAAAACCAATAATAATGAGATGGCTTTCTGGTGATTATTATTTAACATTATATCCTATATCAGCAGATTTTATGTCTTTCTAAAGTAATTAAGTTTTGTTTACTATCTGAATATTTTTTAAAATTGTCATGAATAAACATCAGATCTCATTTATCCAGACTCTTCCCTGTTTGTAATGCATGAATCTTTTGTTTAAAATAAGAAACCCAGCGCCAAGTCAAACTAAAATACAACAAAAAATCATAAGCTGCCTTGTGTGTGAATGAGTTATTTAGAGGGTGACTATCTGCAGAGCATGTTTGTTTGCCTGTATTTGTTGGGTCCATTTTGATGAGTGCCTCGTTATAAACTAGATTTCACACCTCCCTTTTCTGAGGAGAAATTTGCTCTGTTAAATGTAGTAATTCTAATTTATATCTCAATTAATGTGTTTCTCTAGTATCTTGCCTTTTCTTGCCCTTCTACCAGACTTCTTTTTTCCAAACAAAACCTTAAAATACTACTTTTTTTTTGGTCTCTTAACAGTATCTCTTGGCCCAAAACCTATTGTTTATTTGTAGATTCCCCTTTATTGCTTATTTTAGAGCAAAGCTTCTACGTTTTAAAAAGGAGAGCAGCAAATTCTAAATCAATATATGCTGCTGTCACATAATCTTATGCTATAATAGCATCTAACACCAGTACAAAGACAAGGCTTCCTTAAAGCATGGTGGTTTGAAATAGCGATTGCCACATGGCAGCATGATACGGCAAGAATTAAGTTTGGGTTTTCTGTGCTGCATCAGGCCCTTTGACCTCAGGGACTGTAGTGGAGGAGCTTCCCAGGTTAGGTGCCACTACGATTTTTGAGGTAAAAATATGACTGAGTTTACAGGCTGACTGATTCTCCAATTTTAAGGTTGTACCACTTCCATTTCAGTCATATGTGTTTCAGGAAGAAAGAATTAGCAGGTTGGTGGCTTTGTCAGAAAATTGTCTCAATCTCTAACTTGATTTCTGAAATTATATTCTCTAAACTCTTATTCTGGGATATGTAAAAATTATCAGCTAGTGTATTAATCATGGATTAGTTGTAATAACTATTAATTTCATAGTGCTTTCAACTTCTTATAACTCTACAAGTATATCCTGAACTGAATAATTAAATCCATGGGATATATTAAAATCAAAGTAGTAATTAAAAGAAGTGAATAATTTTCAACAATAATTCTTGTGAAGAGGATATTCTTATTTTGTTCTTGAGCTGGCCATGAATAATTTGCGATTTTTATGCATATGTTTGTTACAGGCTCTGATTTTGTTAGATATTCCTGGATAAAACTATTAATTTGACTATTAGATATGTGTGATTTAACAGTTGTGCTGTTAATTTCTCTGAGTAGTCTTCATTTGTTAGCTGCTGCTCCAGTCTCCCCTCTAAGTTGCTGCCCATTAGTCACAGATGCCCCGTAGTATCTCCTAAACTACTGATGCCACCAACTAGCGGCAAGCCAGGGCTGATTTCCATTCAGGTTTAGTCTAGGTTGCAGAGTCTAGGAAGACTTCAACCCCTTTCAACCATTGTCTCAGTGAGGACTGTAACCTCAGAAATGGGAAACACACATAACTGGAACAGTTGCCTTTTTACTTTATTGGTAGATGTGAGTTACTACCTTCAGTATCTAGCTATGTTTTCTGTTCCTTGATTAATCATGCATTTCTTTTTCATGAACAAACCTTAATCCTTGACTGCTGTCTTAGATTCCTCAAAGCAATAAGAAGAAGGCTAGGTATTTTTTCTTTCTAATTAGTTTTTTTTTTCCAGATGTGCAACTGTATGGTACCCAGCTGTCAACTTTCTCCAACATGTATGAACTTTTTGAGGGACAAATGTGTGACTCATAGAATGGAGGTGTACTCTTGTCATCTGCGGGAAATCCTGGACTGCAGAGTCTACTATGCTACAGTTTGGCAGCATCTCCCTGGTTCTATGGTCCAGGTCGGAGAGATTCTAGACTGTCCCAACCAGAAAGGCTGGACGCATAGAGTCAGAGCAGGGAAGAAACCTGGACTGTGAGGAGAGTGACAAGGAACTGAGACCTATGTCACATGTAGGAGACTGCAGAGGCATGTGGGACACAGATGCATCTTCAATGTGCAGGTATATCCAGTGATTGTTAACATCAAAATGTTATAACTTCTTTTTAATCAGTACATCAATGCTTGGATCCTCAAGGTGAAGTATTATTCTGCTCTTTACGAGACAACTCAGGGACCACATCTTCTAGAAAAACTTCTCAAACAAGCCACTCTATAGAAAGCTTAAAACAGCATATAAAAGATATACCCAGAATTTCAAGAAAAGAAATTTCACACAACCTATTATGGAAAACTCTAGGAAAATTATGTAAATTGAATTAAAAGTAAGTGTAAAAAGTGATGTGTAATAAAAAGTGACAGCTTGTGTTTCCTGTGATTTTTACTTCCATTTGGCAAGAGCTACATTTTTTACCCCATGTTTGTGACGACTCACAGAATCTAAATACGCTATGTTGCAAGGCTTATGTTTTTGCTAAAAATAAATATACTAGAGCATAAGTTTTAGAGGCAAATTTCCTTGTTTCTTTCATAAGTGTTATATTAAAAAGTGCTTTAATATTGCTGCTGGTGAACTTTTAGATGGGACATGATTGTATTAATCTAGAATTTTGAGTGTCTCAGTATCTAACAGCACTACACTTCTGTTTGTAGAAAAGAGTAACTATGGAAAGCTTTCTAAATATTCCAGATGATTAAGAAGCAAAATACACCAAACTGGACATTCTTCCGCAGGAGGGAAAAACAGAAAGCAAAATCCAATTCTAGGCAACAACTGGTGTACTACAAAGATACATCACTCTAGAGTGATTTCCACTCCCAAAGTAGAGACAGAATATAAAGGATTTCAGCAGTACGACACTGATTTGTGTAAAATAAAGAAGCTCCAAAAAGTATTATGTCCTGTGACTAACAACTGGTTCATATACTGGTTGTGATACCCACAGACTTGGCAAATGAGGATCAGAGTTTACAAATGACTACAAAGCAGGTTTGCAGATGAAACTGAAAAAAAAATAAACTGCTTACGAAATTCTAAATGTTATATGTGCACCTATATGCATCTTCAAGGTCTAGTTTTTAAGTAAACAGATTAAAAGTAATGGGAATTCTGAAGGACTCATGTTAGATAACATTCATGGTGATGAGAGCCTGAAACCTCTGTCTTTCAGTGATTTTTAGTGTGGAAGGCTTTATGTTTGACTTCTATTATTTTAAATATAAGTTTAATCCTCCTTCTCCTTCTCCTTCTCCTCCTCCTTCTCCTTCTCCTTCTCCTTCTCCTCCTCCTCCTTCTTTCTTCTTTCTTCTTTCTCCTTCTCCTCTTCTTTTTTTAAACTTGTCACCATGTTGTCATTTTTTGTCATGTCTATTATTCCAGAAGGATTTGATGTCTGGAGTGATTGCATAAATCAACTCAACTATGTCACTACTTATAAGTTTGCAATGTGTTAACTCTCTTCATAATTTACATAATGTTTAAATAATATACCTTCTTTTTCCCTTATCCCTACATTAATGTGATTAGAATCAGTGGAAGCGCTGTAATTTTCTTGTAAGGTGTGCTTTCCACCTACGCTTGCTTATTACAAGAAGTATCATTTCTAAAACTAGCAGCCTCTGATCAGTTTAGCTGTCAAAAATTATTTTTCCAAGAACCAAAATACTTTATAAAATGTATTATTGTTTCTGTTTAGTATTCATGTTAAGGTAAACAAACAGTAGAAAATTGTTGCTTTGTCTTATTTATTTCCATGCCTGCACCTAACTGTAAGCAGTAGTGGAATACATCTTCTGATATATTATGCAATTAAATTGATGGATGGTTAATTGAGTCAGTATGGCATACCATATGTGTACTCCTGACCTGAATGTCACTGGTCAGATTAAGGCTTCACACATTTGGCCGAAGAACATATGCTGTTATTGAGAATGTGGCTCTAGATGGGATAAGGATTTTACTCCAAGGAAAAAATCATCATAACTGGCTTTGCTCTTTAGTTGTTGGAACCCTGGCCCTTTAGGAGTCCAGCAGTAAAGGACCTTAAAAATAATGAAAGTTATTAATTAAAAGCTCACTGACATCATGGCCATTAACTTTGGCAGGCTCTTTCATTAATTTATTTGATCTCTCTTGTTACATGACATATCCGCATCGCAGTATTTGTGCCTTTGCACATTAAGCTTTAGATCTTACTGGACTTTAATTTATGTTTAGACTTTTTATTTTTTTAAGATTTCAACACCTTATTTTTAAAGAAATATTTTTTTTTCCTTATTGGTGAGCATGATGAATACGCAAGCAACAAAGTAGCATAAGGAGGGGAGCTCATACACCTTTAATGACAGTGACACACAGACATCAAAACACGTACAGACTCTCACACAGCAACATGCATGTATGTACAGTTACATCACAATTGCAAATAATGAGTATTTTTAGAAGTGCCTTGCTAAAACATTGTTTTCACAATGATTAGTCCCAGTTTTTGGCAGATTTAATATTTCTGTTTTATCTTATTTATCTAAATAATATTTAATGACATTCTATTTTTTGTCAGCTATTTTGCATATTTTTCTTCTAAACCAGCTATTATGGGCGCTATTTTAGCTTCACAAATGTTTTAAAGTAAATTATGTTATTTTACAAAATTATTGCAGTAGAACATACATCTGAGCAATAATGTTTTATCTTTGACATTGCTTTGATGACTCATCCATTTTGACAGGTAACTGTCTGCTTTAAAGCTATTTAGTTTGCATCAACACTAAGATAAAACGAGACTTGAACAATATGTGTAGAAGCAAAAAAATATACTATCATTACATGGTTAGAAAAACAAAGATTTGTAATGGGAAAAAAAACCAGCTAATAGATGAATATCTTTGATTCAGTCATTATTTATTCAGTCATTATTTATTGTAGCACACTTGTGTATCCTTTGTCCACTGACTTAACCTAAAAAACCAGTAGTACTCTCTCTGCTGTATAATTTCTTATTGCCACATTGAGGAAAGATTATGATAATGTACATATAACAAAATTGACAACAATGGAGGAGTCCTGTAATTGTGAACTAAATTCAAGGAGGCTGCTCTGAGCATGAGAACTAACAGGGGCTTCATTATGATTAGCTTACCTTTTCAAGTGTTCTGCTAGGAACCTCTATCACGTAAATTGAGGCAGGAACTTTATTATCATCACTATAGCAACTGCAGGGAAATTTATTTCAAAACAGTTGGCTACCTGAAAATTTTCTTGTGATGGAAAGAACAGCAGATGATATATACATTTTAATTCATTTTCATTTATTCTTGTTTTGAAGTGTTTCATAAATGAGTGTAAGGCTTCTTTTTCTTTTCTCTTTTTCTTTTTCTTTCTTAAGACAAGATGACCAGTTCCATCATAAATTACTTTTCTAATCCAGCTTTTCATAGTAGGAGAAAAGAGTGGCGGTTGATTTTGGTTGTATCATTATATGTAAAATTCTAATTATGTTAAGATACAGAATATTTCAAATCGGCCCATTTAATGCACAATTCTCTTCATTATTTAATTTTTGAGCTTTGCTGTTACCTGGCTTTTCTTTTGACTTTGATGTTAAATCACATAACCTCACAGCAGGAAGAGTGAGGTGTGCATTTTTTTAATTATTTTTCCATGATGTTATTATGTTCTGTGCCTGCAGAAAAGGAGTAACTACACAGATGAGTTTGTGAAGGAAGTGAGTGAACTGTGAATGCGCATAGAAACTTAATGCAAATACAAGGAAGTGTCTCTTTTGTCCATAAAAGGACTTATCACATGTTCACAGCTGGAATTTTTATGCCGAACCCTTCTCCCCTGAAATTACACAACATTTCTATTGCTGCATTTCTGTAATTACAAAAGTAGCATCATACGTGAGACAATAATAATGCTCTAGAAATTGGCCTGAGTCTTTTATTGCAACTACACAAATGAATTCCTGTTTTATTCTTTTTTTACTCAGTGATATTTTGATTTTCTTTAAAGTGAAGAGAAAAAAAAATGTTTTGAAATATGTACTCGTTCAAATGAACAGGGAGAAATGGAAAAATATTTCAGCTGCCTTGAAACTCTTTTCTTCCACAAAACATAGGAAGTGTAAAAATTCTTATTATTTATGCATTGGGACTGATGTTCCATTATGAAAGCTCTGTGTATCTCAAAGGTACCCCATATAACGCATTTCAGTCACTGCTTTAACCAGTGCCCATTTTTTATTGAAAAATACAGTATGAATTTTTCTGCAGTCTGCATTAATGAGGAGATCACATGATGGGGACTTCCTTCATTCTCTTTGACATTCGTATGTTCCTTGTCGCCAAATTTTTCTAAACTTGTCCTCGTACAGAACAGTATTTTGTGCAATGGATTTCAGTGTGTTCTCCCCTCTAAAGTGAAATGGAAATATGTTCTTTTTCTTTCACAGGCAGGAAGGCATTTCAAGAGTTCGTGAAGATGAGGGTGTAAGACTGAATGCAAAACAGTCAGTGCAGTTGAGTGTTTCAGATATTTTGCATGAGGCTCAGTTTTGTCTGATATAGTTTTAGGAATTTCATCAAGACACCTACCTTAAAAGCCAAGTTGTCCTAAGGTCTTTTCATAATTCATAAGGAAAGGTTGACCCCCCCAACATATTCAGAATTACTCTCTGGAAGCTCCTTTCTTCTTCCATTGACTCTCTAGGAACCTAGGTTCATTACACTCTTCCCTTAGTAGCCTCACTTCAGTAAAAATCCATCAGGTCAAAATCTTTTCACTCACAAATCTCTCATACCGGAAAGACATGTTTTTCAATTGCAATATGGTTGGGTTTATTTTGATAAGTGGTGTTTGCGTGTTGTGTTTGGGTTTTTTTGACAGGTTTTTTTTTGTTTGTTTGTTTTGGAGGGTGTAGGGTTTTTTGTGTCTACAAAATCTTGAAGAATATGGAAAACCCCAGAGTGGCAAATCTTGAATGCGTTGCTGTTAAAGGGAGTTTTGCCAGTGACTTTCCCCAGGATCAGTTTTTTGACCTTGTACACAGATTATGACTCAATTAATGAATGTCTGTGTCTTAGGAATGAGAATGGGACAAGTCTGGGTAACTATGTGAATGATCAGCATTGAAGTACCTTTTTAGTGATACTTACATACCTGACAAAAGAACATTAGGTATCATAATCCATAAAAATACAAGTGGTTGCTTTGTGGAAGATAGTGCTAGTGCTTTGAAAATCTATCTCTAGATAAATCTGCCATTGTAAAATATTGTTCATTCATTTTGCAGCTTAAAATATTTTTGAAATTGAGATGTCAATATATTAAGGCAAAGTATCTCTGCACACTGATCCATTTGGGCCAACTCCAGTGTTTTGCTGAATTCCCATCACTGAATCTACATGGATTCACCATTTTGCTAGCACTTATCCACTAGCAGGGTTAGCATTTCTCCTATATAAAGAAAGCTATGTGCCTGTTAGAGCCCTGACAGCACCCACAGGCTAGGCCACCTCTTCATCCTCTCCAAGGTCTTTGTTGGCCTTTTCTCAGGGTCATCTCTGTGGCAGAGCAGTTGCGGTACCTTGGCCAAAGCTGCAGAAGGAAGATTGTCATTGGAAGCTCCCACTTCCCTTCACCTGGGAGCTGACCTTAACCCTCACACAGGAGCCTGTCTCTGTACCTCAATGACCTTGGCCATGACTACTGATCTGGCTTTCTGTCTTGAGTCTGGCCCATCACTAGGCACTGTGATTCCTGGTCTGAGGATGATTCTGGTCCCCATCACTGATCCTGCCATGGACTTCTCATTGGGCACAGTGTGATGGCACTCCATCAGTGTGGCACTGACCTGCCAGCCTGACAGTCACCTATGGACCCTGGTTCAAGTGGCCTTGCAGAGCAGCCCATAGCTCCCCAGTAGTACGACTGCCAAGTGACATCTAGTAGAGCTAGCAAAGTAAAGCTCCAACAAGACTTGTTCAAGAATTTTTTTGGCTGATTTTACTTTGGGTGCCAGTATTGATCAACTTGCATCTAGAAAGATTTTCTTATCTAGAATGTGAGGGTTTGGTCAAGACTCTTATAAGAGAGTATGTGTATTCTAGTTTAGCCAATAACTTAGAACATAGAAGAGCTGATTGAAATCCCTTTTTTGTTAGATACAGGGCAGTGACTTGAACCTGAGGCCGTCAGTTCTCACACACTCGTTTATGAGAAAATGTTCCACCTGGCAAAACAAGAGTTGTGGCAGAAAATGAATAATTAACTCCAAGACCAAAAGATTGAGATGATTGTTTGTGATTTTTAGTTAGGAATTTCAGATTTTAATTCTGCTGTAATGAATGCCTGTGCAAAATAGAATGTCTCCGAAAGAAGGACTCAGGGTGAATGTAGTCAAAGACTGTGGCCTTGGCCTAGGATTCTGGAAAGTGACTGCTTGAAACTCATTTCTCATATGCAGCTAAATGAGAGAAATAGCGCACAACTGAGAAGCGCTGAATGATTTGTGCTCAATGGTTTGTCCTCAAATTCTCTTTATGTGGAAAAGAGACATGCGTTGCGGTGAAGAGTGGAAAATTTAAAGTTTTTTGAGTGGAAATTCCAGCTCTTTTCTGTCTGTTCAAAGGGTTATCTTCTTCATATTCTGATGTACTAACAATATATCAGAATGTGAATAATATCACCTTAAATATAAAAAAAAGTTAAAAAAACAGTATGAATTTCATGTCGGATATCTCTCTTTGAGAGTGTCAAATGTAAACTTTGTCTTAAGAGTTCACTTTTCAACATTTCTGGTTTTCCACTGTTTTCAAACTCTTGGAATATTGGAAACAATAACTCATGCAGTAGGTGAAAATTCTATAAATGTTTTGCTTTTAAATTCATTTAAGAATCAAATTAATCCCATTTTTCTCATTGAGTATATTTTTATTCCTTGTAAAACAATCATTAAAACTTTTGAAATAATAGAAGTGGAATAAGAAAGCATATCAAATATGTAGTTTTAATAATAGATTGCATTTTTAAGTCAGAAAGAATTAAGTAATTGTAGACAGTAAATATTTTAATGTATTTTCTTCTCGTGGCTTGTTAATTCAGTTACTTACATTAGAATAGCTGCATAAGAAAAACAACATTATTTCCTAAATCACATATTAGAGAAAGCAGGAGTCTTTTTTTAAAGTTTATGTATTTAGGATACGTATGAATGAACAATATTGTGTTTATACCTAATTTAGGAAACATGTTTCTAAGGAGTTAAGTATGTGTCCAGGAGAGAAGGGAAGGGGAGGTACCTCATTTTGGTAGAAGAAAAAAGGGGCAAGTTTCCTCTAAGGTCATCTAGTCAGAGTATGAGTTTTGATCAGAGGTAGTAGCTTGACTAAGAGCAGCCAATGGAGTTGAGTGAAAACCCATCAATCTGTTCAGTTGAGAACAGGGAGGAGGAAGGGTAGGAGAATTTATAGACAGGTCTTTTTAGTCAAGAACTTTTCTGATGGTAAAATATAGATAAAAAGGATTTCCATTCGAAGTATTGAACATATAAATATTCTCACAGATATAGGATACCTTTTTCAAAATCTTTCTAACTCATTATGAGCCTAAGTCCCATTAACTTTGGAAGTGTTTTAGATGTTTTTGAAAACTGAAGTTATGCATCTAAGTAATAAGTATTTTTAAAATAGTTTCTAATACTCTATCTTCAGTGTCTAAATAACTTGTAATAGGAAAAAGAAAAAATATGCGTTGGTTTGAACACCATCCAGAGCAAAAGGTATCTCTTTTAATTGACTGCACATGGCAGAAAGAATAAATTGTCCTTTAAACATGCGTATAGTACTTCATGCTTTGAATAACTCATCCAGGTTTCTTCATGGAAGTCCCTGCAGAGTGTGGCCGTTATACCTCTTGAGGCATAATAGGAGAAATTTCCCAAAGAAATAAAGGGCTGAGTATGTGACTTGAAGCCATTTCCACTTCATTGTTCAACCAGTATTCTCAGTGTTATATCTCCTGACCTTGGTGAAGACACCAGTTTAGTACAAGAACTACTATCAGAAAACTAAAGCCCTGCTACCTCCTAGGGATTGCATGAATATAGGAGCAAGTAGAGACAGTTGAGGGAGTGTGATATTTTCACGTGACAAGAAGCATTACTGACATGGTACCTCTCCAGAGCACCTTTCTCCTTCCCTTCTGCTGAAGGCAATTGCTGTCTACTGGGGTGGAGAGTCATCTCCTTTCCCAAAGAGCTGCAATGTGACAGCATTCTCCATACCCTCATTGTATCTGCTAAATATTTTATGTACGTGGCCAGCTGGAAGGGATGCTATGTGTCACCTGCAAGACCTCTTTCTCCTCCATTTGCAGTAAAATTGGGAAATACATACTTAGAAGACACCATTTTCCCCCCTCATTCCTAGTTGAGAGAGTATAGATCAGTGGAAAGTAGTAGAGATCAGTGCTTTTACAGGAATCAGCCTCAGGAAGAGTTCTCTGCTCTTTGCTGTACTGTTTTCTGGCTGATTTTTATGCATTAGTAAGGAACAGACTTTTCAATATTCAAATGGATGCCAAGCACAGTAGTATAGTGCATTAACCTTTCCCTTTGAGATATTTTAGTTCAACTGGTGGCAGAGAAAACCACAAACTGTGGCACAACTGTCAGTCTCATAAATGATTTGTGACTGTGTAAATGCAGATGCCACAGCTGTCATGTAATCTGCACACAGACTATAGTGGGAATGTAACTCAGACCCTTCTGCTCCAAAAACATGGGTCTTTTTCATTTGTACTGTTCCACTAGCTGTTGAAATGAGTTAAAGCTAGAACAATTTGTCCTTTCCCTTTTTAACGTTAGCAAAATAGGACAGAGCTCTGAACCAACTTTCATTTACAAACTAAAATTCTCCCAACGCTATTTTCAAAAGCAAACATTTAAATCCAGTGATATCTAAATAGCTGTCAATGGTATTATACAGAGCTGTACAAAACTTTAAAAGTAAAGCTCAGAAACAGATACATTTTCCTGGTTTCAAGTGTCATTGCAAACCATAGATTCGTGAACCTGGATTGAGTATAACATCTAATTTATGGGTTTGGGTGGAAACCACCTAAAAGCTGCAAATGCCTTGAAGCTTTTATTATGAAAGATGTAAAAGTGCAAGTCTGGCTAAGATTTGCTTTTGGGTTTTTTGTCTGAACCAAAAATCTCAAAGCAATACTAGGGAGAAAAGAAAATGGGTAAACCCAAGTCAGGAAGGCATGCATCAACTTTTTGGAATCAAAACTTCATGCACTTCCTTTGCAGGCCCAAGACAAAACAGTAACAAAGCTCACTGGGTATATACCTCTTTCTGTTTAAAGACAAGTTGGATACTTACTCTGCTCTCTGTTTAAGAGAGATCCAAGGATCAAAAGGAATTTTACAGGCCACAGGACTCAGAAACATAAAAAAGTATGAAAGAAATTTGCAAGTCCCCTATTATTTTCTGATATAAGGTAACAACACTGGCTCCACTTACTTCTGAGTAACAGATTATTAATTAATATGTAGAAGAAAAGCAACATTCTTCTGAAAATTAATATGGAGCAATTCTAAAATTATTACAGGAAACAATATTTTCTCAGCTACCTCATTTAAACGTAACAACTGTGTTGAATATAATTTTGTACTTTCTTAAATTGTTTATATTCAGGGAGAGCTTGAAATTCTTTCTGCCACCAACCCCCACCCCTCCCCAAGTCACTGAACCTATAGGTCTTCAGGCAATTGTATAGTAAAGACAGAGATATAGTGTTCAGTTGTTGCTTCCAAAATCTAGACTGCCAGTAACTTAATGAACCCTCTGGAGATACGCTCCCATGTGGAGAAGGTTGTGTCTGTGCTTGAGAAGGTTTAAATTAGTTATTTCTTAGAATACCCTGTGATGAAGGCACTGCTACCAACTGCTTTTCTTGTCACTATCTCATCAGGGCAATAAACCAATTAGTTGTTGCTATAGTAAGGGTCATTTCTTACTGTTTTAAATTCTTCATAGGAATACACAGCACTTCACATATTTGTGAAGTCAGCATTTTCAGTTCATTATGGTTGCAAATGATTGTGTTTCTTCATAAAAGCAGTTTTGTTGTCAAAAAAGATTTGTTACGTTGCTGTTTTATGAAGTGCTAGCATAATATGGGAGTGTGGGGTGGGAGGGAAGAGAGCAGGAGTTAGTGTGCTTCTTGAGATATTTCAACCATTCATTTTTTTATGAATGCTTTTGAGAAATATTTGGTCCTCAATTAGAAGTAGCCACATGCTGCTCCTAAATCATTGTTGGCAAGAAATGTCAGTATATGCCAGAAGAACAGCTCGCATCCTTGTAGAGCTTTAAGATTCCTTCTGTGAAACGTCTATCTATAGAGAATCACTTTATCCCTGAAAACTAAATATGCTTGAGAACTTAAATTGTGTCTTTTGGTTTGTATGAATGTCCATGTACTTAGGGCTTTGGGAAGCGGAATCAGAACATTTTTTGCCAAACTGATCTTACACTGTGCTGGGTCCCTCAGAAAAAGCTGAACACCCTTACCTTCCAATATGTTCTCAACATAAATTTGAAGGCTTGGCTCCAGAAATGATCTCATACCGAGTAAGTAGTTAACTCACTTGTTAACTGCCATGGAACTATGTCACAGCAGCTACCACTTGGGTAATGAGCCTGACAGGTACAGTTGCCAAAATAAGGAATGTGGCTAGTAGTGTTTTGTCATGGTTTAACTCTGACCATCTGCAGCTCAGTTCCACCCAGTCACTCACTCACTTCCCTCCAGTGGGATGAGGGAGAGAATCAGAAGGATAAAAGCAAGAAAAATCAAATAATGAGTTGCAATAAAGACACTTTAATAGGTAAAGCAAAAGCTGCATGTTCAAGTAAAGCAAAATAAGGAATTGTTTTACTGCTTCCCAGATATTTAGTCATTTCAAGGAAAACAGGACTCTATCACATGCATAAGTTACTGAAAAAGACAGACATCATCAGTTCAAATGTCTCTCCCTTCCTTCTTAATCCCCATAGCTTTTATTGCTGAGAATGATGTCATATGGTAAGGAATGCTCTTTGGATCAGCTGGGGTCAGCTGTCCCTGCCCAACTTCTTGTGGACCCCCAGCCTACTTGCTGAGAAACAGAAAAGTCTTTGATACTATATAAGCATAGTTCAGCAGTAACTAAAACATTTGTATTTTATACACAGTGTTTTAATCACAAATCCAAAGTAGAACACCATACAAAGTATTATGAAGAAAATTAACTCTACTGCAGCCCAAACCAGGGTCCCAGAAGTGCCATCACCAGCAAAATGTTGGGACATTGCATTTATCTTATGGGCATGGGGCATTTGTCATGTGATTCAAGTAAAACAAGATAATTAATATCAGTACTGAGACCTTAAAACCAGGTCACTTCTTAAACTGTCCACCTAGCTGACAAGTATGGCAGCTGTGAAGAGCTGTCCTTACTGTATAGAACTTGTCCTGTATGATATCTGGGACCTAGGAAAGAATTTTCATGAAGACAAGTATAAAAGTAAGTGCCTGCTCTGGTGAGGGTTGCCCTTCACAACCATGATTTCCTTAGGCATGCTCTGGAGTCCTGAAGAGATAATAAACAGAGTTGACAAGACGGACACAAAAATTATTCTTTTTCTTCCTTTTGGGCCTCTCACACAAAGTAATTCACAAACAATACCAACAGTAAAAGCATATTTCGATGCCATTACCTAGGGAGAATAATCTCAATATTGGAACCTAAAAAGTTTTCATGCAATACTTTTTCTTGATATACAGCCTTTTAAAGTGCTGCAGCAGGATCCAAATGGAAGAATACCTTGCCTCTTACGTGTACAATGTAACTGGATTAAAAAGACAAGTGAAAATTCTGGTTTTTTTTCCTACCCATACGTTCCAAATTCATAGAGTCATAGAATGGTTAAGGTTGGAAGGGACCTTGAAGATCATCTAGTTCCAACCCCTCTGCTGTGGGCAGGACAGCTCTCTCCCACTAGACCACGTTGCTCAAAGCTGCAGCCAACATGGCCTTGAACAATTCCAGGGATGGGGCATTTACAACCTCTTTGGGAAACCTGTTCCAGTGCTTCACCACTTTCATGGTGAAGAATTTCTTCCTTATTTTTAATCTAAATCTACCTTCTTGCAGTTTCAGGCCACTGCCCCTTGTCCTATCACTACAGGCTCCTGTAAAAAGCCTTTTTCCAGCTTTCCTGTAGGCCTCTGTCATATATTGGACGGTTGTTATTAGGTCACCCTGCAGCCTTCTCTTCTCTAAGCTGAATAACCCCAGCTCCCTCAGCCTGTCCTCATAGCAGAGGTGCTTCAACCCTCTGATCATCCTCATGGCCCTCCTCTGGACCATGCAGATCCATGTCCTTCTTGTACTGGGGGCTCCAGAACTGGACACAGTACTCCAGGTGCTCTGGTGAGCAGAGTAAAGGGGGAGAATCACCTCCCTTGACCTGCTGGTCACACTCCTTTGGATACAGCCCAGGACACAGTTCACTTTTTTGGTTCCAAGTGCACACTGCTGGCTCATGTTGAGCCACTCGTCAGCTAACGCGTGCAAGTCTTCTCCTGAAGGCTGCAAGAAATTTGCTTTAGTTCTGTAAGAAATTTGACATTTACTTCTGTTGAAACTCACAAATTTCCAAAAAATTTGGTGCCCAATATTTCCTTTTAAGGGCATAACCAAAATACCATTATTGAAGGAATGCGTAAAAATCCACCAAATTAAATACAAGCTGTCAGTCACAAAATGACAAAAGGGAATAAATGGAAGAAAGTTTTTATGGTAAAATTTCTAATGACCTTAGTTAGAAAAGATTCTTAATAGGGAATTCCTCTGCAAGAAATGTAGAAGAAAATGCAGGGAGAGACTGGAGTAGTGGCTCTTCCACTGGTGCTAGAATTGAAGATTTTGATTACTGCTTTGTGTCTGAATCAAAGTCATTTTTGTACACTACTGTGTCCTCCTTCCTAGAGCAGACTTCTACGGCTCTAAAGAGGTACTTTTGAAGAAAGTTCCACTTCCCTCTAGAGGCTGAGGAAGCTCAAGAGATCAGTGTTCTTTCCCACTACAGTTAGAGGTGGACACTGAAGTCTTCAGACTAGGGAGGTGTCATGGTGTAGAAGTAAAGGATATAGCAAACTGGGAGGTTTGAACAACAGATTCAACAAGTGGTTCAGGGAGAGCAAATTTCAGCTCCTTGTGTCTCTGGAGCTATGGTGGAAAGGCACATTCCAAGCTTTTGTAATATTTTTAAACTTCTTTCCAAGAGTAGGAAACACCACTTGCTTTTGCATGTGCAATCGGAGATGAGAGACTGAAATCTTTGTGCAACTGTGAGGTTGATGCCTGAGGCAATTAGTGGTCTGAGGAAAGGCTGTTATGTTTACTCTGATGACTCATGTGCACTGATTTTGGGGAGAGATATCAAACTCAAGACACAGAGTCCTTCCAGGTTATAAGAAGGGATAGACAGAGAGCAGGAAGGAAATGTGTTGCTATGCAAAGAGTAACCCCTCTTTTGAAGTTGAGAATTAATCCTGAATACATTCAGGACACAAGACCTTAAGGGCAGGCTTAGTGGGAGGTAATCTGCTCAATGCCTTTTCCTTTTGCATGGGTAGAAATAGCTACAGGATCTGCCTCAGTTTATCTGTCCTTATTTTTCATATCTACTATCTTGCATTTTATAGTGACTTTCCTAATGATACTTAAAATCCTGTAGGAATTTAACAAACTCATGTGTAAACCATATACTGCAATGCAATCAGCATAGCACTTATTTAAGAATGAAAATTTTGCGGTACATTGATTATGACTGGCAGCTGTTTTTGCTTTTATGTAAGTGGTGCTATCTTCACAGCTGCTTCTGAAAATGTTCCTTTCCAAGATGCATTACACTGAGTTGTATGTCCCTGGGAAATTGTGAATTTGAGGCCAACATTGAGTGCAAAAACATATGTCCACATGCAATTCAAGAGAAGGACTAAGGAATTGTCAGTTGCAGCTATGAAATCTGTTGGTTCTGCAGAAGTACATAGGCTGATAATCTTGGTCTAATCTTGACCATGTTCAAATTTACCGAGCTTTCTTAAAATCCCAAAGGAATTCTCACAGAAACAGCAGCAGTTCACTGAATGAGTGACTTCATTCTACTTTTTTTGTGGTATTATAGATGATAGGAGTATCTCCTACCAGTCCTCTTGAGAGGCAGGCTCATAAATACTGAGGAAACTGAATGGCTTCCCTGGCCATTGAATGGAAATACATAGACATATCAGCCAGAGCAATCAAGGGATCATCAGAAAGAAAAAAAAAAAAAAAAGACAAAAAAAGAGACCCTCTGCCATGGACAACTAGGAGTGGGATGGCACGTTAAAAAGCATCTTCTCATTCTCTCATATTTCTGTGAAGCTCTAAGCCTCTGCAACCCTGCTCTCGATGTTTCTTTTTAAGGTCACTTCATGGGTGTTTTTGTACGCAAGGTACAAAAATCTCTCTGATCTCTGCATGAAGGAGGCGAGGCTTCAGAAGTGACAGAGGGCAAGAAGCTCAGTACATGAACCTTCTATGTTCCTTTGAAAGCACAATGCTGAAGCAGGAAAAGATCTACCCTACCTCAGGATCACAGGGTCAGCATAATTTTCCTGCTGCAACTTAACATGCCTGCTTTTGAAAATTTTGGCCCACGGAAAGGCATTTAGCCAAATTAATCTATCTTTGTTCACATCATCTCCTGTTTGGGCAACCGATTACAGATGTGGAAGACATGTGGAAGTGGTAACACCATTTGGAGGGTGGAAGAATCTTGTCATATCGGCAGCTTATCATTGAGGCTGCTGGCAGCCTGTCTAACATATATGTAATTCAGAAGTTTGAAGCTCCTATGGTACGGATGTGAAAGGAGATTGCAGTCGTCTGAATTTTATGCTTTGCTGTTGTCATATAGGTGGGTGAGGACACCAAATATTTGGTCTGGAACCAAGTATGCTGCATATTTATACATTCAGAAACCTGAGCCAGACTAGAATGTTCAAATCATTTATGAATTTTTAGTAGTCTCCCTACTGTAAATGTTTAAAGCTGTAGCTTAGTAATAAGATATTGGATAGTAGTGCTCGAAAGAGACATCACTTGAGAGCTATTAAAAAACATCTACAGAGCCTAAATATTTTTAAGGAAAATAAAGTGATGTGGTCATCTTTCTTCCTACCCTGAATAAACACCACAGAAGCAGCTAATTAGAGATGCAAACCAAATAGTTGAAAGTCATTTTGCAGCTTGTATGAAACCAAATAGGAAAGTTCCAATTGTTTTTCAATATCAAATAAAGCATATTTTGCATTAGGAGATGTTATATGTGTGTGTGCATATATATGTTATATGTATATATATATAAACAAGCACACAGATATCATTAAAAAAGGCTTGTTGGAGGTTTATATTATGCTGACTGTTTTACCAATGGTCATAATCTGCATCATCCTACTAGACATTGTTTTAATAAAAAAAAAGGTAACTGAACCACTAAAAGAACTAATTTATTATTTGTGTATTTGTAATAATTGATTATGTGCCACGGATTTGTGTAAACTTGTAATATGAAGGAAACCATCAAGAACACAATATTTATTTTCCTTGTCTAATGTGCCATAGTGTTTCCAAGATTGCAATGCTGCAAATAAGAGTAATGTCTGATGGGGCACATTGAACAGTTCCCCAGAGACCCTGAACAGACAGCATATGATAACTTTCAGGGCTCCATTTATAATAACAAGAATTCCTTTAATGTTTGTATGTTTCTAATATGAACTATGTAAAAATGACAAGAAACTGTATGAAGAGGGGTATTTTTAATTGGCATTTGTTTTTCTTCACTGCCACAGTACTTGTTTTCCTCCAGAAAGATGTGTAAATACTTAACCTAGCATAATTATGCATATATATTCTTATTCCATTAGTAATTCATGCTTTAATTATGTTTATCATTTGGTCTTCTGTATATTTGTGTGACTCAGAGTAATGTAAAAATGTTTCATTTTCACAGGCTTCTCCTATTTTTCTACAGATAAATTAGGAAAGCTTGGGAAATTGCATACTGAAAATTGAAATGAGGACTATACAATCCATTTTGAGACTTGCTTTTTGGTGTTTACTTCAAAGCATACTTCTGTGTGTGTGTGCTTGATTTACATTTAGCAATATCTAAGTGCAAATAGTAATCATACACCAAAGTAAACCAGACTATATGCAATTGCTTCCTCTGTTTCTTCAATTGCAGTTGCAATCCCATAGATTCCAATCTTGACAGGTAGTATAATTAGAAAATTCTCTTTGTCTTATTAAATGTGACTCTTCTCAATAGAATTCACTTCATTGCAGGCAAAGAACAGAAAATATACTTCAAATCTAAAATGGGAAATCAAGGGGGACTGTTTTATTTTTATCTGTCTTTGTGCAAGCGACATTATTATCAAAGGATATTGTAATGCTGAAAATGTACTTTTGGGATTTAAATCACGTATTAGCCTGGAAAGCAAAAAGTGCTGTAGGGCCCATGCAATATATTTTCTCATTAATCTGATTGAAAGATTATCCTTCCTATAGCTATGAAAAGTCTAATACCCATATATCCATCTTTCCTGCTAGTAAAATTCAGCTTTGTGTGTAGTCATTGTCTCTTGTGTCTGAGGTCCTAGACTCTTCTTCATTTCTCTGTATAAGCCTATCTGTATTAAAATAAATTCAGAACAGGCCGCCATTTCATGCACACATTTTGATTATTTCATAAGCTGCTGAGGAAAATGGAAGTATCAGCAAGTCATGCAGTTTTCTGGTAATGTAATGCTGTCATTACCTCAGTGGTCATGTGAAAAAGTTTAGCTATAATATCTTTGACAAATGTTCAGTGAGTCAAAACAGTGCATTTAAATGAAATGCAGATATGAATGAGCCATTATTACAATCACAACTCCAGCTTAGAAATTATTAAATATGAATATATACACTTTCACAGTAACCTGACATTTGTAATACATAACTAGCTGTGCATTTCTCACCCCCCGCCTCCCGTTTTCCTCCCCATCATCCCCCAGATTGAGAATAGAGGAAGTCATTTTGATCAGAGGCTGCACACAGTAATTGAAGACACTCCTGATGATTTCATGCAATCAAAGTGGCACATTATTTGTGATGAAAATTAAGTAAAGAAGGAAAGCAGATTTATAGGTTGTCTTGCTTATGGTCAACTGCCTTTACAAAAGATTAGCAATTCTATTCTACCCACCCCAACTGCATGCATACATTTCCACACCGTAGATTTACTGAAATTTTCGTATAACCTTAGTCATAACTTGCAGTAACTCATGATTTTAAGCTTTTAATGAAACTACAGAAGATGTCTTAAACTGAATGATTTCTATTCTGAGCTCTTTGAGTGCTGATAGCATGAACAGTATAGATGGCTCTAGCCATAACTGTCACACAGATAATATTCTTTTATGCCTCAAGACACTAAGATGGTGCTGTAGATAACCAAAAGGAATAAGCTGCCACCGTCACTAATCTGCAGCTTTGAAACACTATAGCTTTTGCATGGTTAACAGAAGGTAAAATCACCTAGAAGTGTAATATAGGAGACATTTTAAAGTGAATATAGAAGAGAGAACTAAAGGTTTTCATATTTTCTAATCTATATCCACTCTGGATCAAATCAACTATATCCCCTTTTTTGTGTGTTTATGGATAACAATTGAAAATGCAAAAGAAGCTGAAGCCTTTGAATCCTCCTAGGATACTTTACACTAATATACTAAAATTGAAATGCGGGGAATAGTTAGGCTTATTGTTCCCTTCAGAGTATAATTTTCAAGATGTTTCATATAGACTTTTGGTTGGTTTTATAATACATGTAACAGACTTGGTCCACAATAATATCCGCTTTGTGCCAGAGCAGTATAATTTCTGTTGATTATTTTTCAATATGTAAAAGTAAATGCTACTGAAACTTTAATAAGGGACTGAACTTTATTTACATTTTTTATAGTTAAACTCATCACGACTATATAAGAGTATGAAGCAACGCAAAAAAAGTAAAACCTACAAAGTCCGTTCCACTTTAATGTGGAAGTACTTACAAATAGTCTTGTTTATTTCTCTTCTTTAAAAATATTTCTGAGCAAATGCTTTTAGCATTCCTGTTGCATATAATTATTATTTGTCCTCTATAACACCTCATGTGCGCTGCCATTAAAAATTGATTGATAACAAATAAATAAAAACAAGGAACCAATATCAACTTTTTTCCACTTAGAGTTTAAAAATCTCTAATCAAAAATCCTATTGTTGTGAGAATATGGACTGACATGAAAGTGTCAGGGAAGGAGCGAAGGAAAAATGATGAACTAAACATCAGCAAAGTTTGACCCACTATAAAACACATTTTCTGGATGTGTTTTTTAGATACTGAAGTATGCTTCCCAGAGAAAAGAGAAATTCCAGTTGCAAGTCTCACGCAATACACACATTTTTTTTGTTGAACACATGAACTATCAATAATAATCTGCTAATTTGTGCTCCAAAATACAGTCATTGTTCGGACAAAAATATAAAGCATGCAGGAAGCTATTAAATGCACAGCAGTATTTGAAATCGAATCGTGATGACTTGTTGTTATGGCATACTGACATTATTGGTTCTTTTATATAGTTACATAATGATCTCTGAAGCCAGATTTCAAAAATGATCTGTAAAGCAGTTAAGGGACATCAAAATCGGGCTTCACTTTCAACTTTCTAAGCTTCATACTAAGCAGTACTTATGATTCTTTTGTATAAACTACTGCATGCGATTGAAACTAAAACAAAATAACAATTATGTTTCTTCCCACTGCAAGAGGTGTTTTGTGTAATAAAGAATTTCAAACTCTGCTTATTAAAAATGGGATTTTGATCTCTTGTCAGGGATTCAATTAATGCAGATGCCCCACACCCTCAATTCTACTTGACTTCAAGTAGCCCTACAGCCTGTCATTGCTGTTTTTATGGCAAAACCAGGTCTTCGGTTAGTAGGTGATCTGGAAACCATGTATATTTTGACCGAGAAAAATCCCAAGTCCTGAGAATAATACTGAGTTAGAAAGAGAATTTCATCCTCATTCAGTGACTCCACCCATTATCCTGGTACAAATTGTCTTAATATTAATTCCAGAATGATTTTAAAGGAGCTGCTCAGAAACAAGACATATTACTCATGTGCATAGCATTGCCTTTTACACATATGCAATATCATTTTTGGCCCCAATGGTGGGTGAAGAAAAAAGATTTTTACTTACTATTTTTCTGTTGCTGTTCACATTGCCCATTTGAGTCTCACTGTCAGAAGAGCTCAAAAATTGTCTAAAAGAAAGAAATATCTGTAGGTTTATCCCTAGCTAGCTATATCTATTTACAGTAGAAGAGGTATTATTTAAAATAGCTTGTCTAGAAAGTTAATACAGGGTCATCTCAGAAATTAATTATCTTTTTTTTTATTAGTATTCATCACAAAACACTTGGTTTTGATGACTGCGCATATACAGTCCTTAAATTAAGGTAGTATAATGTTAACAAGAGAGCAAGATATGAATATCTAGATGTTTATTACACACCAGCACAAAAATGAACCAAAATATGTATATTTCTTTATGTATTCTTATAAGTATTCCTTATGTTTGTCATTAAAATGGCTTTACACAGAGCTTTGCAGTGTACTTTCTCTCTTTCCCAGGAAAAAAATGTAATTTACTCCTTCTCTGAGTATGAATACTGTACAACAGATGAATAGTCTATACTTGAAGGCTTTCCATGCTTCTGTTGCTGAATAAGAAACATATCGTATTCTAAGATCTGGATTTGTCCCGAAGGGTGTAAAAGATGCATCTCCTCCATTTTCCAAAGGATTTGAACCTAGCCAGCCACTCTCTTTCTTTTTTTCCCTGGATATTGCTCAGTTGGCTTTGTGTCTATGTTGCAACTAGACAGAGTCTGTATCTGGATACGCAACAGTTTACATATAGAAAGCAAGAGAAAACTTTACACTGAAATATAAGTGCTACAGCAAATTATTAGTGCACTTCCTCTGAAAGCACCTATTGATGTAGATGTCCTGAGTAAATAGAATGCATCTGCTTTACACATTGCTATTTTGCTTGTGAATAAAGGCAACAGAAGTGATAAACAGAGAATTTGGATTCATGTGAACTAAAACAAAGTCAAGTGTACAGGAAATACATTGACAAGCTGTTCTAAGTGCAGTGGTGGTTGACCAAAGTGGTCAGCAGCTGGACAGGCTGAGAAAGCTGAGTTTGTTCAGCATTACAAAGAAAAGACAACTTACTGCTGTCTACGATTTTCTAATGTAAGGGGTTTGAGAAGACATTCTGACTCTTCTCTAAACTAGGTGATCTCTAGCTGTGCCTGTCCATCTAAAAAGCCTCTGTTGATGCTTTTATTTTGAAGTTTAGGTCTGTGAAGTGGGATATTCAACTTCAAATTTAGACAAATTCCTCCAAAATTGACTTTTACTGCATAGTTCAGAGAAGAAAAAGAAAGTGATACACCTAAGCAACATTAATTGTACAGACCAGTGGCCTGGACTTCCTTAGACTGCATAAAATAAAAAATTAGAAAAAAAACCCCTAGTACTCATGCACAAAATGCAAATTTGAAATGTGTGGTTAAGTACTAGAGCTAACTGCTTAAGATATTATTAATTTCACTTTCAGAAAGGTTCTCAAAGTGTCAGATGGTACTTCCCAACCAATTACTACTAGGCTAAAAGGAATGGCATGTAACATTGAAAATATATTTGAAGCATCATGAGTGTTAATTGAAATTTCCAGATAACTTTCATCATATAGTTCTAGAAGCATACTGGAATTAGTTCAGTACTAGCAATATACATACCTGAAAAGCAAGTATTACATAGATGAGTTTATATCAGTACTTGCATTTTATCAAGCATTTTAGTCTGTTATTCTATGCAGTAGCAAAGGAATGATAACTAAGTCCTTGTAAATATAATGTTACAAAAAATATGACTTCATAGCTCATCAGTTACATGCCATTTTTGCTTCTTTAAATCTTACAATACTTACACAGTATAGAATACAGACATTACAGCTGAATTTTTTTAAAGGGGCAGATTAATTCATGTCCAATAACAACATCTCTAGTTATATTGCAAAAATAAACTTTATCAGATGTTATGCTTCTGAACATAAATTGATCATTGAAAAGGCCAGGATATAGTTTTTATACACACACACAACTTTTTTCTTTAGACAAAGATTTTGTTGCTACTGCTCTTTGCTTTTATTTTGTGGAAACTGGAGTAGTTCATTGGTAAAAGTAGCAGACAACTACATCCAATAAGACTTTAACGAGTCTAGAACCTTATTATTCTAGAACATAGTTTCTTTAACCAAAAGGAATACATGACCGTACTATGTTACTGGTCACTGTAACTGTCTAGCAATTTTTTTTCTTAATGCAGAGGCTAGTAATGCTTCTAAATGAAAAATAGTGCTGTTTTCCCCTCATGTTTTGAGGAAATGAATTTTAAGTAAGGGTAGTGTAATTCAAGTGTTCCAATGTCACAGAAGTATCGTATTGAAATAGGTTACCAGTTAGAAACCAAGGACTTCTGTTGTTACCGTTGTTTTGATTTCCATTCCAGACAGACCTTCATTAGACATCTCTAGACAGACATTATGATGCAATAGTCTGTAAAATGTAAGAATAAATCTTGCCTTGTATAGATGCAAAACTCTGCCTTACTCGTGTCAAGAACAAGAATGGTCAAACCAAGAAAAGAGAAAGTAGTCACGAGTTAAGGCCTTTCTGTATAATTTGATTTGCTATAAAATAATTAAGTTGTTCTGAGTAGCTCTTTAAAGCAAGGCCTTTTACAGTTGGTTTTTAATTGAGTTTCCCCAGTCTGAGAAACTTCTACTCTTATCTTCAGAAGAACTGAGAGCTTTTATCTGCATCTAATTTTGGTAGGAACTGTATTCTGAGCACATTAGAAAAGTGCTATTAATGTAAAAAAACAATCTGTCAGGTACAACACCTAAATTTAGTGGATTATTTTGATGTTCTTCTCTCTATGCATTTGACATCCATTGCAAAATGAAGACAGCAGAGTTTCCAGTGCATTTTATGCTGTGAAGACAAGCACATGTATATGCAGTGTTTCAGTTCTGTGGTGATGAACACCATATAAAAGGCCATTATAAAATTAATAATTTTGTGTACAGTGTTGGGTTTGCCTTGTGTCAGGTGAGTAGCCAATGGCAGGGCTAAAAAGAGACATTAAACAGGCTCTGATTCCTTGAGCCTATCTGTCTCATGCAATGAATCAGGCTGGAGTCTGGTGGGAAAAATAAAATCTGATCATAATATTTTTATGGCCATTTGAACTTGCTCTGGCTCTTAGTTCCATGTGAAATATCTGAGAACAGAGTCTTGGTAGGGTCTACTCAATTCTCTGTGGGGAGACTTTGAAAGTCAGAGTAGTTCTACTGCAACAAACTAGTCAAACTAATCAGCACTGCGGGAGAAGCCTAAGCTGGATTTCATCTACAGAAAACATCTCTGGAGAATCTAGCAAAATTTCAATTAGGGAAGTGGACAGTGTAGCTTTTCCAGTGTTGCTTGTTCTGATTAAGGTGTGCGGTGAAATCATATCAAGGTTCAGAACCTGAGAAAATAACATCAAGAAGAATTATGCCTGTCCTTTTGGTTTCATTTATATTTTTAAATGTGTGCACTCATCAGTTAGTTGCATAACAGGAAAACTCCCGTCCCCTATAAGTTCAAATACATTTAGAAGGCTCAGTCTTCAGAGATGCTGAATATCCTCAGCAACTTTTACAGCTCATAACAGCTGAGATTCTTAACATTCTGCAGTGTTAGCAAATTGATGTGTAGTTTACTTAATTTTATACATAGGGAAAATCTGTGGAATTTGAGAAGGACAATGTAATATTTGTAGATATAGAGTGGTAAGAGTGTGTCATAGAGAAATAAAATATATTTTTCAACTCTAATTGAATGAACAGGAACTTGAATTATAATCCCAAGGACCAGTTTAATCACAATTTGTGATTATAATGGAAAGTCAGTTACAGTGCAGCTGGATGTATATAGACACCATAGACTTAAATAGTAAAACACGGTTTGTGATGTCAGATGGATGATCAATGACAAAAGGAGAACTGGTTTCTCTTCAAACCAACAATAATATTTGTGGTACCTCTTAATTAGAGATTTTTGTTAATAAAATAGTTAATATTTTCCATCAGATGATATAAAAATTCAAAATGTTTAAAACTGACTCCTTCTCCCCTACAAAATGTACTCCAACTTGGTGGATAAATAATACTTTTACAATGTTGATATTGATATTACAGTCTCTTAAGTCAGAATGACCTGCATATTCCTCCCTCCCTCCATTCCTTCCTTCCTTCCTTCCTTCCTTCCTTGATTGTTATTTTGTAGTTGACTTCACAAGACATCATAATGGTATAGTTATCTAAAAAATACTATAATATACTATAGTTATCTAAAAAACAGTTATACTATAAAGCACTATAGTTATCAATAAAATACTGTAGTATGAAAATAACAAATTATGTGTGTATTTGAAATAGATGGTCCTACAAATATCTATAAATAGATGGAAATTTTCTGGGAGGGTTTGGGGGGGGGGTAGGTTCATTTACTAGAAAAGCTCTCTACCTGTGACCAGCTCAATTTACATACAGCACTTTCAAAGCCGTTCAAGATCTCCTTTGGACAGGGAGATGAATTTGTTAGCATGATAAGACATCATTTGCTTTCATCAACAAAGCTCCCTCAAAATGGCCAGTCTTGATGGTAAAATGTGGTTCTTTGTTCATTTAATGGAATTTGTCAGGACACCAGTCGAGGGGGAAGGCATGGCATGTACCCACAGAGACATGCCAGATTCTCAGTAACCATGCTGAGGGCTGACTTTCACAAAGAAAGGACAGTTTCGGTCTCAGCGTGATTCAATGTCTCGATGCACTGCTGTGACTCCCAACACTGGTGCTGCTACCTAGACCAAAACTCTGGTCGCCAGTGGTGGTCTCTAAGCTAGACTGGAAGTAGGAAATCAAAAGAAAATAAGGTAATATGCATACTACCTATTTTCAGAGCACAGCAATTTAGCTGTAAGGTATGCTGACAGGTAAATCAAGCAGTTCTGATGTGCTTTCTACTCAAATGGACAGAAATGGACAAATAAGAGCAGTAGGCATTCTGTTTCTTCAAGTTTTCTTCAGCGAGTAAAAAAAAAAAGTTCAATGAAGATTTAATTTAACTGTAAAAAAAAATCTCTGTGGATAAAATCACTAATGCGAATCTCAAAAGGGATATATCTGAGAGATGAAAACTTTTCAGAAGCAGAGTTGATTTGATTATAATTGTACAAAGCTCAGAATTCCCAGTGGTGTGATAATCCTTAAAATGAAAATGCTTCCTAACCAGAACACTCTGTATGGGAGCATCTTTCAACACACACTTATCAGAAGTTCTTTACAAACAAAATTGCTGTCAACAAATTCTTACAGGATGAAGAAGATCTATTAGAATTAAAGTCGTGAGTAAGAGACAAGTTCAACAAGCCTATGGTGTTTCTGAGGACATGATCAATTTTATTATAGAAATAAAATTCAGCATTTACTCCTAGAAAATACGTACCTGTCTCTAGCAAAATATCACTCTTACCTAAATTATCAGTCCAATATGGAGGAATATCCTACTGAAACATTTTATTAATAGATACAAAAATTTAAATCTATGATTAGTGGTATATAAATCATGTTGGTTCGCTGCTCAAAACTGGCAAACAATTATAGCAGAAAATTTTGAGAAATAGTATGCAAACAAAAACAGTAAAGAAAGCTTACGTGAAAGGTCGATTTTTCTGCCTTTATAAACTTGTTATTCAGAAACTGTTTTATCTTCTTTTTCTTTCCAAAGACAATTTTACATTTTTGCTTATTTTTAGGACTTTTCAAGTTAATATTTACTGCTTTCTAGTTCTTTGTGAATGTTGATATGCCATTTATAAATAGTGTATTTCTCTGTTTTGCATAAAGATCACAATTTTGTCTTTCTTTTTCTTTTTTTCCTCTTCATCCCTTCCAGTACTTTTTATTCTCTCCATCTTTTTAAAATATCTAGAATAGCAAATAAATAGATCATGTAAGATGTCTTATTTTTAGGAAGATATTGTGAGCTACTAATCTTTCTAGAAGATAAATGTTAAAAGCAAGAGTTTCAAATCATATCAATATATACAGATTTGTCAGTAAGAACTTTTTCTCTGTTAGACTAAATGTCACTTCAATTAGTTATTCAATAATGTTTCTTCAGCTATTATTTTCACAATAAACTTATAAGTTAAGGATGTTATTAGGAAGGTTAAGGGTGTTATTAGGAAGCTCCCAGATCTGGTGAAGCCTTTTGATTATTACCCACTTCTGGTAATGCAGATTGGCAATGATGAAATATAAGAGAGACACACAGAGGCGATCAAAAGAGACTTCAAGGCACTGGGGCGGATGCTACAAGATTGGGTGCACAGGTTGTATTTACCTGAGTTCCTTCAATTGCAGGGAAGAATACTGAGAGATTCAAAAAAAATTAGGAGATTAATATCTGGCTTAAAGGGTAGTGCCAACAGTCCACTTTTGGGTTTTTCAGCTGTGGGGAAGTCTACACAGCACCTGGCCTACTGAAACAAGATGGGGTTCAGATGACTGTAAGGGGAGAAAGGATCCTGGGTCATGAGCTGGTGGGGCTCATTGACAGATCTTTAAACTAGATGTGAAGGGGGAAGGGGTTACAACCACATCAAACAGAGACGACCCTGGGAAAGGCATAACAACATTGGGAGCAAAAGTATTAGCCCAGATGAAGTGCAACTGTACTTCATTGGGGGCTTCAGTTTCTTCATCAGGGGCTCAGCTCAAATGCCTTTATGCGAATGTCCACAGTGTGGGCCAGAAACAAGAGGAGCTGGAGATGCTTGCATGCCTGCACTGCTATGATGTAACCAGCATCACAGAGACATGGTGGAATGACTCCTGTGACTGGTGTGTTGGATTAGAAGGGTGTAAGCTTTTCAGCAAGGACAGTCAGGGGAAACAAGGAGGAGGTGTTGCCCTCTATGTCAATGAACAGCTAGAATGCATGGAGCTACACCTGGCAAATGATGATGGAAAAATCAATGCTTCTGGGCAGGGTGAAAGGAAGGGTAAGAGACATTACAGGCGGGGTCTTCAACAGAACAAGTGGATGAAGCTCCTCATAGGCAGATAAGAGTTGCTGCTCATTCACAAGCCCTGGTCCTCTTGGGGGACTTTAACCACCCCAGTATCAGTTGGAGAGACAACATAGCAGGCCATAAGCAATCCAGGAGATTCCTGGAATGTGTTGATGATAACTTTCTCCTCCAACTGATAGAGGAACCAACGAGGAGAGGTGCCATGCTAGACCTTGTTCTCACCAACAGGGAAGGGCTGGTGGGCAATGTTAAGCTCATGGGCAGCCTTGGCTGCAGTGACCACGAGATGGTGGAGTTTAAGATCCTAAGGGCAGCGAAGAAGGGGAGACTCAGCAAGCTAGAAACCCTTGACTTCGGAAGAGTTGACTTTGGCCTCTTCAGGAACCTCCTTGGTAGCATGCCATGGGACAAATCCCTGGAGGTGTTGGGAGCCCAGGAAAACTGGTTGACTTTCAAGGATCATCTCCTCCAGGCTCAAAGGCACTGCATCCCTAAAGGAAGAATTCTGGCAAAAAAATGCCAGGAGAATTATGTGGATGTACTGGGAAATTCTGACCAAAATCAAACACAAAAGGAGAATCCACAAGAGTGGAAGCAAAGACTGGTAACCTGGGATGATTACAAGGAATTTGCTCGGGAAACTAGAAACCGTGTTAAAAAAGCTAAAGTCCTAAACCAATCTGCACAGGGACGTTAAAAATAACAGAAAAGGAAACTACAGGTATGTGAAAGAAAAAAAGAAAAAACAAGAGAGAATGTGGGGCCTCTCCAGAGTGATACAGGTGACTTGGTTACTGAGGATATGGAGAAGGCTGAAGTATTCAATGATTTTTTGCTTCAGTCTTCACCGATAACCACTTGAGCCACACCACCCAAGTCACAGAGGGCATTGGCTAGGTCTGGGAGAGTGAAGAACCACCCAGGGGAGGAGCAGATCAGGTCCAGGAACATCTAGAGAACCTGAAGGTGCACAGGCCCATAGGACCTGTTGAGATACATCCACGAGTCCTGAAGGAACTGGCAGCTGAAGTTGCTAGGTCACCAGCCATCATATTTGAGAAGTCGTGGCAGTCTGGAAAAGGTCCCACAGGTTGGAAAAAAGGAAAAATAGTACTCATTTTTAAAAAGGGAAGCAAAGAAAATCCAGGGAGCTAGAGACAAGTTAGCCTCAGTTCTGTACCAGATAAAATCATAGAGCAGATCCTCCTGGTAACAGTATTAAGGCACATGACAAGTAACAAGGTGATTGGTGACAGTCAACATGGTTTCACTAAAGGCAAATCATGCCTGACTAATTTGGTGGCCTTCTACAACAAAGTTACAGCTCTCGTTGATATAGGAGGAGCAACTGACGTCATCCACCTGGACTTGTGCAAGGCATTTGACACTGTCTCACCTGACATTCTTGTCTCTAAGATGGAGAAACATGGACTTGAAGGATGGACCACTTGGTAGATAAGGAACTGGCTAGAAGGTCGCATTCAAGGAGTTGTGGTCAACGGCTCAATGGCCATGTGGAGACCAGTGACAAGTGGAGTTCCTCAGGGGTATGTTCTGGGTCCAGTGCTGTTCAACATCTCTGACAGCGATTTGGACAATGGCATCAAGTGTACCCTCAGCAAGTTTGTCAACAACACCAAGCTCTGTGGTGCTGTGGACTCACTTGAGGGGAGAGATGCCATCCAAGGGGACCTTGACAAGCTTGGGAAATGGGCCAGTGCAAACTGTATGTGGTTCAGTAAGTCAAAGTGCAAGGTCCTGCGCCTGGTTCAGGCCAATTCCAGGAACAAATACAAACTGGGCACAGAGTGGGTTGAAAGTAGCCCTGAAGAGAAGTTTGGGTGTATTGATAGATGAGAAGCTCAACATGAGCCGGCAGTGCGCTCATGCAGACCACAAATTATCCAGGGGCTGGAGCACCTCTGCTATGAGGACAGACAAAGGGAACTGGGATTGTTCAGCCTTGAAAAGAGAAGACTCTGAGGGGACCTTATAACTGCTTTCCAATACCTGAAGGGAGCCTACTGGAAGGCTAGGGAAGAATCTTTTGCAAGAGTGTCCAGCGACAGGACAAGGGATAATGGATTTAAATTGAAGAAGAATAGGTTTAGACCAGTTCTTAGAAAGAAATTCTTCAGTACCAGAGTGGCAAGACTCTGGAATAGATTGCCCAGAGAGGCTGTAGATGCCCTCTCCATGGAGATGTTCAAGGCCAGATTGGATGAGGCCTTGAGCAACCTGGTCTAGTTAAGAGCACCACTGTGCATGGCAGGGAGCTTGGATTAGACTATCTCTGAGGTCCCTTCCGAGACATTCTATGTTTCTATATGTTTGCCCAGTATTTGAACAAAACCAGAAAATGGAATGATGGTTTATCACTCTATTCAGACAACTGGAAGTGGTGCTTGTGTTAAATCTCTGCCTTTTTGTACAGTGCACTGTATTTTGATTGTTTATCCTACAATATAATCAGTAACTACACTCAATAGTATATTTGATTTTTCAACTTGTCTTGATTCCATGGTGAGATTATGATGAGCGACTCTCAGTTGCTCTTGAGTTCAGCATTAAGCTAATTGCAAATTAAACCACAATCAATGAGGACTCTTAAGGATTGCCACTTTATCTTCAGTTGTTATTGTTTTTAAACACAAATCTTGACAATCAATTTTGGCTATCACACATAAAATGGTATTCAAAATAGAAAGGATATTTGTACATAGACATGAAAACTGATATATATTTTATCTCAGTTAGCAAACATTGTACCAAAAGAATATCTGTATTTTCTAGTCCAAGAGGAGGTTAATATGCAATCAGATCTGTAAGTAATTTAATAAAAAATAAACAGTTGATCGTTAGTTCTTATTTCATGTTTTAATCTGTTTGTTTTATTGGTTGCTCTATTTTCTCATAGGGTTTGTTTCTGAGGCTTGTCTGAAAGAAAATATGCTATACATTTGAGCCAAACCACAGTAAAATCATTTTGCCTAACTCTGAGAGACTCAATCATTTCTTTTCATATTTTATAATAACATATGACATGTCAATTTAAACAAAATACACAATATTTGCTGACTGCAGTAAAAGGCTGATATTAAAATAATGTGTTGCTGTTAAGAGCAGATAATTGAGCATACTGAAGTGTAGGCAGTATCTACTATAGCAAATGCAATACAAAAATCTTATGTTTCCTTAACAAGGGGTGCTCATACAGATAATATTTGGTATCTAGAATTTTCCATTTTCTCAGTGTGACTGTTGAGCAGAAATTTTTGTTTTTTGTACGTTTATTCTAAAATAAATTTTAAAATATGCACATCAGTTCTAAACAGTTTAGTGTAAACAAATACTCTAAAATATTAATAATATTTTCTTTTTCTGTGCAATGATGTGTATGTGAGTCTACATGTATGTGCATGTATTTTAAAAAAAAACAACTTACTCTCCTGAGTTTGATTCTTTCTGAATTCACCCCAGGTAAATTCATCCCAGCCACCAAGTGTTTTTCTACTTGTCATATTCTACTTGTCATAAAAAATAATACTCCATTTTCAAATCACACTTCAAATCATGCTTCCTCAGTGTGTGCTAATAAAAACTTGTCATGCTGTTAGAGCAAATCTTTTACACAATTCTCAAATTTTTAGACAAGCTAGTCTGCACTCCTTTTTTTCCTGTAAAATTCTACTCTCTCTTGTGCTCTTTCTGTATGGACATGTATTTGTTGTGCTCAGCATAACCAAAATATCTCTATGCTTCAGGCTTCTTGCCTCTTTGCTTTTTCCCTAAGTACTGGATGAGATGTAATCATCTGTATTTGCTACTTCGCGCCATTTTTTCTCACCTCTTTCATGTGCTTACCTTGTCCACCTTAACACTTGAGCCTGAAATTCTAGATCCCAGGTAGAGCTTTCTTCAAGTCTTACCAGATGTTTGCCAAAATGTCTTGTGCATAGATTCTTTCCAAGATTTCCTCTTGATTACAAGTCTCGCTCCAGATATATGACTCTAAACCATTCTCTAGAGCAATCAGGTTCTTCATAGCATAATTTCATGCCCTGCTGCCGCTAACAGCAAATAAGTGCTGGTCAAGGGGGAGGAGATGTAGTAGCAACAGCACAGCTGGTTTGTTTGTTACCCAGCTCAGTGCCACTCAGAGCACCTTTGCACAGAGCCAGAAGAGAGGGTGGCTCTGCAAAGTCTCTGTCATTCTGCCATCTGACCACTGGCACAGATCAAGAAGCATCCCAGTCTGAGTTGGGCATCTTCTCATCTACCTTCTCCCCATTCCCACCCATGTAAAATTGTATGTGTCTCCATGAATTGTTAACAGTTTGTGAAGGGTGAAACTTTGAAGGCCATTGTTGCAGAGTACCATCAGCAAGAAAGAGGTTTTGGATGCTCAGCCAAAGCAAGCTCTGGGCATTCAGGTGCTCCCATTAGCTCAGATTATAGGCTCGTTCTTCTAACAGGGTATTTGGTTCTGTCATATTTTCACATATAATGCAAAGCTGAAAGTGATATACTATATCCTTTTCAATGCATTTTTACTGCAGTGAAACTGTGACTTATTGTTGTCTTATAAGTAGAGCTGCAAGAAGTAGACTCTTTTTGCTATGCATTCCTATATGTAGTTTTTGTTTTGTTAATGATACGAGTTGTATGATTCTTAAAGTAGGAATACAGAAGGAAGTTTTTGTTGATGAGACAGTATTTTTCAGTTCAGGGTACCTGTGCATAAAAATAGACTCAGAAGTATAAATAATTTCCTCTTCATGTTGATCAAGCTTTTGGAGTAAAACAAAACAAAACAAAACCAAACAATAAAAATCTTGAACCAAAACAATAAAAATCTTGAAGCAGGATGCATTTGCTGTTTTGAAAAAGAAATAATGAACATACACTCCAAATGAGTTTGAATACAATGTGTATTTAGCTTCTCTTTTCAAAGTAAAGACAAATTTCATGAGAGTTCGTGTTGCTTTGCCTTTTGTCTAAAGGTCTTGTAAATCTTGGCATTCTGTATTACAGCTATGGTCTGTCACTGAAATTTAACTCATTTTTTGAGGTCTCTGCAGTAATTTTCTCTTGAAAAGTTCTGCTCATCTGTTGCCACATTAGCATGTTAACTGTTCATTGAGGCTGTGGAACCCTGTGTATATGTCCAGTAAGCTGTGGCATAGGTCATTGTCAGCTTGGAACTGAAAATGGTGGGAGGAAATGTTGCAAATCTGCCTCCAATATCTACTTAACTTCACCATTTCTCTTTTCCTTGTGACTTTTTGTCTGCCACATTGAAAATTTTTGTATGGATTTTGACATCCTATGAACATTAGAATAAAGTTATAGATATGTCTACACAATTTTTGTAGTTTGTGTATACATTCTGCAGTCATATAACCCAAAATAAAATTATACACAACAAAATTTAATCTATATTAGTTTATTTTTTTCCTCCTCTTGGAATAAGATGTAAAACTGTATGCTAGTAAAATACGATTTCTAGTCAAAACTTTTGCCTTTTTTTTGTGGGAACTGCAAACTCATGAGGCTCCATAAAATGCAAGTTTAGTGCAGGGTTTTCCAGAAGGAGAAAACAAAACTGAGAAGTTTAAAATAGTTTTGATTTTATTTAATTTATTTAAATTTATTTAATTAATACTGAGTTTTCCAGAGAGCGGGAAGTTAGTTGTGATGTAGTTCTGTTTTACCTTGGGATAGTGTGCTCAGAGTTACCTTTTCCAGGCAGAGGGTTATCATCACAAGTCTTATCTGAAGTAGTAATTATTAACATTGTCTGTAATTTCTTTAAATAGATTTTACTGTCTTACTGAAATACTGTGGCCAAACTCTTGATTCCTGTAAGTATTAATAGAGAATAATTTTGCCATAAAATGGAATTGAAAACTGTGTAAGTGAGAATAAATAGAAACTAGAGAGTTCTTCATACTAAAATTGTGTTATCTTGAAAACCCTGGTCTGCTTCTTCCCCCTCCTTCTCCTCCTTCATCAAAGATATGAAAGGCTGAAGCCCACTTATGTCAAGCACTGTCTTTCACAATTTCCCAGTGTGATTGCTACACTCATTTGGGATACTTGGCTGATAGATCCCTAGCTTTCATCTTGTGACAATAGAAAGGAGGGCATCCTCAGCAACAGGCCAAAAATATGAAACAAACTTTCTACAAAGCCGATCCTAAACAAGTGGAGCTTCTTTCTCATGATTTTCAAGCTCAGTACAAGGCATATCTGTATTAACTGACATTCCCCAATAGCTATGCTGTAATGACACTGAACACAGGAGGAATCAACGTCCAGAACATTATGGTAAAGAACCAGCTTCAAAGCAGAGAAAGAAAAGCGCTACCTTCTAGAAGTAATTTTGATGTATCTTTAATCATTTCTATGTGCTCAAATACTCCAATGATTAGTGCCATAGATATACCTATAAATAAATCACAGATGTTGGAAAACATCTCTGAAACATAAACTGAAGTAGTCATCATATCTAATGCACATGAGAAATATTTAATTAGCTGTGCAAGTGAGCTGACATGCAAGTACAGTATGTTAATTTGAAGAACTTGCTTTGAGGAACATAAGCTATTCCTTAACTGAACAAAAATAAAAGTGTCTTATACAAAACTAAGTTCTGAAATTAGTGGCAAAACTTCTTTAGCATCTTTAAGTAGTGCTTGTTAATGACATTGCACTAAAAAGTTGATCGCTATTTCAATAATAAATTCAAATGTTGAAGTCTGATGTTATTACAGTTATAATATTATTCCTGTAACTGAAGGATTGGTGGGGAAAAAAAAAAGTTTAACATATCAAATATGTGACAGAAGTGAAGAAAATGACAACAGAAAAAAAAATAAAGATGTCAAGAATTGGAAATATTATCTCTTGATCTCTAATAATGTTATAAAATGTTAAGTTCTGTATTGCTAAATGCCATATTGTCATCTAAAATAATGAGGAGGGGAAAGGACTATGATCAATAAGTAAGATTTTAAGAGATCTTCAACTTACTCTTGTAAGTGAAATAGAAACAATTTCGTTCTGTGCTAGAGATGAAAATCTACCCTATCTGGAAACAATCAAAGAGATTATTATTAACAAGGTGTTTGGAAAGTTAAGAACAGAATATCTTTTCAAGAACTTTACCAAGAAATAGAATGTTAGAAATAGCATGACAGTTAGAAACAGAATTTGAACCACATAAAACTTCTTAAGGCAGGGTGCTGAGAAAGTAGGCACTTTCAAAGCTCCAAGAAATGTGCAACTGAAAAAAATGGTCATTAATAATAGCTGTTATGTGGCGAGGGAATGAGAAGAAGAAAAATCATCAAACATAAGGTAGAGTGAAAGTTCTCATGTTTTTATATAAGGTGTTATTAATTGAATTGTGTAGGCAGAGCAGGGAGCAACTAGACTTGGCAATAGGAGGATAATTAATGGTTGCAGAAAAGGAAGGAAGAAACACTTGTGTTAAGCACTACATCAGATGTGCATTGTAATATTTTTTATCATTTGAAAAGTTCTGTTTATTATTCATTAAACAACAGATTCAAATTGATTTAAGAACACTGGCTATGTGAAGGAAGAAAGTGTTTTACTTTCTATGTGATAGATTTATAGGTCAGAGTATCAACATTTAAAAGGATTTCTCAGTTTCAGAATGGAAAATAGTTTTCTAGGTTGCTGTGGTCAAAATCTGACACTAATTTTAACTGTGTATTGTTCAAGGAGAGTGAAAATCACCATAATTATAAAAACAAAATCATCTAAATTTTAGGATTTTTATACAACAGAAAGGCAGTATGTACTTGTTATAGTTTCTCCTGATTTTGAGCCCCCAATGTTGCAGTAAATGTGGGGTTGAGGAGAAGCTTCTCTAAAAATGAGATGTGAATCAGATAAAGTACTTTTTAACTCTGGCAACTTAAAAAAACCCCATAATCTTCTCTATTTCACTCCCATCTGTGTTTTTTTTTAACTGATATTTGTCCTGGTAGAATCTGTGAGTTCAGTTTCATCTTAATAAAGAAATACTGTTTATATACTTAGGAGATTCATAGAAATATATAATTTTACTTTAGATAGTGCAAATAAACACAGTCAGTGTTTAGCAGAAACTTATAAGCAACTGTGTTGAGTTGAAAAGCAGAGACACAATAACTAATAAAAAGGCAAGGAAAATGTCAGGTTACGGCATTTAAGGAGAGAGGAATAGTTAGAAATGGAGAAATAAAGAATACAGTTTTAAAATCTAAGAAAATTATTGATATAAATTTTAAAATTCCTAGGAAAAATTATGTTCATCAAGAAAATTGTAAAAGAAGCAAGTTGTATAAAATAATCCTTTTTTGAAGGAGTATTTTAGACCAGCTAGAAATGAAAGGGCCAAAATGTTAAGAGTTTCCACAAGCATACAAATTGATTTTGAGAATGTACAGGTAATAGGATGGAGGAGATAAAAATGGCTTAGAAATAAAGGACTAAGCAGCAAGTATGACAACTCTGCAAAAAGATTGCTTCATACTGGAGAATGTACGTGAAAATAAGCAAGGCAGGATGAAGTTTAATTTATATGGCAATAGCACTGAAAGAACAATGCTGTATTGTAAGGTGACTTACTGAAGTTTTACACAAATTCTACAGAAATTGTTACAGAAAGTAAATAAATGTGCATGAGATAAAAAGAGTAAATGATATCGGAAGAAAAAAGAAAAAAAAAAGAAAATAAGAGAAAGATTAGAAAGCCCAAGAAAAATAGAAGAGCAGGAAGCTTTAGAGAAAATAAAAGAAAAAACCACAACATTGTAATAAGTGTATTACTAGAAAGTAATAGGGATGATTAATGGAAGGTGAAATTAAAAGAAGTGGTGTAAGAGCAAAGAATACTACAAGGTCATCTATAGCAAAGAGCTATATGAACCCTGACATTTTTGCAATGGGTTTTCGACAGAGTGAACTGATCCTAAAGTATAGGAGCTTGAGTGGGACAGAGGAGAAAGAAAAAAAAGATTATGTTGCAGCGTGATGGAAAAAAATGTTGTCTTAAAAAATTAAGTCTTTTCAACAGTTTAAGCCTCAGAGAGTTCTTTAGTGACCTGATTTGTCAAACGGATTTTTGTCCCTCGCGTGGTATTTTCAGTTCACTGCATTCTCTTACCCCAGGTATCAGTAAATAATATCTAAAAATATTAAAATGCTGTAATGTTTAATTTAATACCTCGTCTGAATTGGGTTTCCCCATCTACTTCCTGCAGACATGTTAGGATTACTTTAGAAGGACGTGCTTTCTTACTATTGATGGCAATTTAAGGGTTCCAACATGCAGGAAAAATATCCAGTTCAAAGTATCACTCCCTACAGCTATGGATTTCGACTTGAGATCGTATCTCAAAATCACTTTTTGTAGTAACCTACTGCTCTACTAAACACTAGTAACACAAATCAATCTGGCATTCCCAGAAGCCCAGGGAGAATTCTCACGCAGCTTTCACTGTAAGTGCATTCAGGTTGCAACGGTTAATCTAGAATCAGGGTATCTCAGAAGAGCATACTGCTAAAAGAAATAGACTCCTTAAAGAAAACAAAAACAAAAATAAATAATAAAAAAGTGATTAACCTACAAAATCAAAAAGATGTCTGGCCAGAAATCTGTACACCTACCCTTCTCTACCAGGAAGGAGATCAATGAAAATGCATTGCTTGGAATGCCAATCACATTACCGTGTCTGAGAAAAAAAATGAAAATTATCAGTGTTATTAATATAGATATTACAGCTCTATGTTCTACACAAAATCACACTGGCTTTTTTGTTTCTTAACTCGAGAATTTTTTCCATCTTCCCACAGAATAGGAAAAATCCCTCCTCTTTCATCTTTCAATATTGCTATTTCTTTTTCCGTGTGAAAGCAGATTGCTGTTTTGTTTTGCTTTCCCAGGCACTTTAACTGAAGTGAAAGTAAAGTATTTGAAACACATGCATCATGATCTACATAATGGTCTTGTTTTGTTTTACAGACAAACGCGGGAAAGGGTACATTCTTATTATTTCAGCATATTTTTATACAAGCTGAATCTTGGGAAAGGGTGAAATAGTTCGAACAAAATAAGAACAGGCACAAACTTTAGCTCACCTCTGAAGAATGTTGCAATCTTTCAGGTGCAGCAGGAAAAAAAAAACAAAACACCTTCACTGTGCTTTAGTTGATACCCTAAGGAGAAATTAGGTGATTTTTTCTGTGTTGTTGCAAAGCTTCTGCCACCCCCCTGTGATGGTCCTATCATGGGAACGGGAGGAGAGTATCTGAACAGCTCATCAACACCAGATACAAAGATGAGAAGGGGAGGGAGCTGCCAAAAGCTGTTTCCTGCCCCTGTCAAACTGCATTTTAAAGCTGTTGTTTATTTAAAGCTTCTTAGGGTGAGAGGGAGGGGCATGCAGGATCTGAATTCAGCTAAAGATGCAGCTTTAAAAAAAATTAGTGCAACTACAGCCAGGGTATCTTTGGACAATCACATTCAGAATTAAAGCAATTAAAGTATATCAAACCTTAGTAGAGTAAGGAAACTTTAATTATGAAAGAGAATGTCTACACAGAGATTTTACATGGTTTACTTAATCCACTTTACAAAACAATATTGAGTTTCTTGACAATTCTGAACTGCAGGTCCTCATGATCTTGTGGCAGCTGTCAGGGATTTTGCCCACTCTGTTCTCTGGTCTTTCATGCCACATGAGACTCAGGCTCCAATGAGAGTTCTTGTTGTACTATATTTAATTAGGTCGTTACTCATTTTGTTGTTGATACCTGGAATTTAATGAAATGGCTTCTAAGAGTGCCAACGGTAACAATAAATTATATCTACCCCGCAGTAATAGTTAAAATCTGCCTTTTAAAATGCCATTCAGAGGTGTGGTCTCAGTTGCCGACCGGGACCTATGTGTTTAGCCATAGAGGTTAACCATATTAAACTCTCTAAGAAGGTACATGTTGGGACATATGTATATTTCAATTTGTCTCTAAGGCTTGGGGAATACTGTTATTACCAGTGAAAAGGGCAATGTTCTGTTATCAGGCCTCTTGGCATGTCAGAGTTCCTGTATTGTGTTCTGTGTAATTGTTTGGTTTCTGCTGAAGGTAAGGCACTCAAACACTTGGCAAACAGCATGAATCTAAGGGTCTTCTTTCCATGGTATATGGCCATTGAGTAGAAACATGGACATACATATTCTATATCTCTAGATAATTCTCAGTATTGGCAGCTAACCCATAGGTATATTTTTTTAATGACTAAACACATATTGATGGGTAAAAGTTGCTTTCATATTTTTCTGTTAATTTTTGCTCTTAGGCAGCTGGTAGCTTTCTTACTACACAAATAATCTTCTTCCTCCTCACAGGAAGGCTAATTTTTTCACTTCTCCTAGGATTTTTAGAGGTTGGTCTCACTCTCTCAGGTTGTAACTTACTTATTTAGGGAATAAGTTTATCTCGTGGTTTAAATGCAGAAGGTAGAGCCCAGGGAAGTCTGACTTCCAGCCCAGTTCCATGGAGTGCTCAGGGCTATATACACCACAATTCTCAGTCCAAACTCTTGTACTGGTCTAGCTGGGGTCCCTAACTTTTGGGAGCCTGGATGAAGATGTTCAGTTCAAGTCCTTCAAATGCTGAATTCTGTTCCTAATTATGTCCCCTGTCAGTAAAATGGGGACAAAACATTTCTGTGAAATTTGTGCTAAAAAAAACCCCATAGCATCAGAAAATTGTTGAAGTTGGAAGGGACCTCTAAAGATCATCTAGTCCAACCCCCTCGTTAAAGCAGGCTTGCCTAGAGCACATCACACAGGAATGCATCCAGGTGGCTTTTGAAAGTCTCCCAGAGAAGGAGACTCCACAATCTACCCGGGCATCCAGTCCCAGTGCTTTCTCACCCTCACAGTAAAGAAGTTTTTCCTCACACTTAGGTGAAACTTCCTACGTTACATCATTTGATTTCCAAAAGCAAATCAAATGACCAAATATTAGAGGTAATAGTATAACTTGCAGTCTTTATGCAAACACAAATAATTTTAACAAATTTAAATTAAAAATTTAAACACAAATTTAAATTACATTTTTTATTTAATTGTCTGTAAGCTGTTTTTGAAGGATAAGTAAGATAGTAGAAGTTTAAGGGAAGAGATACTGTTTTTTTTTTCCTAAAAAAAGACAAGTAAGTTTTCACAATAGCTCAGACTTCTCTGCAGTCTTAAGAAAATCAGCATTCAGTCTGTCTGCTGAGGCTTTTATAAACAAAGTAACTCCTCAGATCTGGCCAGAGAAACCCATAAAACATTTATAATTCCCAGATTGTTAATATAGAAACATCATTAAAATATGGAAAGTTGTGACTATAACTGCTGGTAAAGAGGCAGAGAAAAGAGCAGTGTTAGTAAGACAGAAATTTCCTTCACTAACAAGAGGAGAGGGTGAGTGAAGACTTCCTGTGATGACTTTGAAACAAGCCCTGATTTATAAATGGGGAGATGGGAAAAGAAAAACAAAGATCAAGTGTGTCTTTCCCCCCCACCACAAACAATATTTCCCTACCTCTGCCCTTCCCTCTCCCCAGAAATATTATTCTATCGGCTAAACAAAGAAAGAAAAAATCCAGCAGGGAGATCTGTGCCTTCAACAGGCTTTAGGAAGATTCTGTCAAGGCTTAGCCCTCTCTCATCAGAGAAAATAAGACTGATTTTATCAATGGAATATAAACATTAAATAGCAGTTTCTACCCATATCTGCATTTTTAGTTCCTCTTCCAGACTGGGGGGTCAGAGGAATAAGCTTTTTCCTTATCCCTGTTACAACACTGTCAGCTGTAAAAAGTCATCTGCTCCATCAGAGAACCTAAATGCCACTAAACAGAACCCACAGGGACAAGCAGAGAATTCAGACATGCATACAAAGGAATCACAAGAACATTAATCTTTTCAAGAACCAACTGACAGTACATTTCAAAAAGCACATATAACTCAATTAATGTTTGTACTCACAAAACCTTTTAATTTATGAACTATAGCTCTTGGGGTTTGCTAAACAATTAAAATCAAATCTAACTTCTCCCCTAAATTTTGCAAAGCATATTTTATAAGTTTAATTCCTGCAGCTTCAGCAGGAACAGTTCTTCTACGTGACCCTGATAATAAGAAAGGAAATCTTATTGCTCAGTGATCTGCTGTCATCAATAGACAAAAATTAAATGCTTTTGCTAATCCTTTCACTCTCTCACTAGCCATTGACCATGAAGCTTTGTTGACCTTGCTGGAAACCCTGGCAAGAATTCCTGAGAGGCACTTGAGTGAGCTATTCTTTTCTCTCAGGAAAGAAACAGAGTAGTGCCTGATGATTGCTCTTTTGCCTCAATGTAGTCTTATGCAAGACACTCTGTCCCTCCTGTTTGATATACATGCTACATTATTAGAGTAATTCAGTAATATGTTGTAAACACTGCTTTTGGATTGAATCTGGACTGTACAGTCACGGCCATGGTGAAACTAGAAATATTGCTCAAACCGAATAAAACAGAGCTGTTGCTGCCAAATTACTTGAAAAATCTTAGGAGGAGATCAATAAGCAGTTTCTCTGCTACTGTTGATATTTTTAACTTGTTTTCCACAGTAAGACCAACTTTTTAAACGTCTTTAAATGCCAGAGTACTTTTAAATGGTCAGTAGCAGTTCTTCTTTTTTTAAGTGGCTTTCAAATAGTGCTTTGAGTTGGGGACTTTACTGAAGTAATCTCTGGTGTCTCTTCCATGCTTGAATTTCAGTATTGCATCTTTTATCTTTGGATACATACAGAGCTCTTTCAGTTTCTCACCTGTTGGCCTGTATAAATTTGGGCCTATCTGGCTTCAAGAACTACTTCTATTTTAGACAAACCTTAATTAGACAAGCTGAGATGACCCAGCCTGATAGCTTGCTGCCACTGGAGGAAGCAGATGTGATCTCTCCATTCCCGGGGTAACTTCCAGGGTGTCCTCGATGTGTACTGTAGCACACCTCTAGCTCTTTGCTGAGCTGATTCAGTTCTCTGACTGGGTATAAAATCCACCAAGGAGTGAGAAGCATCTTTTTCTCAAAGAGCAAGCTACTTTGCTATGCATTTTTAGCTTGCTCAGTTACACCCTACCAAGATGAAGAACTACAAATTAAGGCCTTGGTATGCTGTTGCTAATACTTTCTAAAAAGTCATTTTTCAGTGTCTTGCAGTTTGTTGGCCTCTAAGGCATGCTACAAGAAGCATTTACATTACCTCACGTTACGTGGGAAATGGGACCTAAGCCTGTAGATAGGTTTTGCTTCTTTAGTTGCTATTGGCTTAAGATATTAATTGTTAATTTCTATAAAACTGCAATGTCATTCACATTATCTGTGAACACAGGATACAATGGTGAGGTTAAGAAACTACATGCAAGGTTTATTCAAGAAATGAAACCATTCCACAGTTCCTTGAAACTTTCATAATTCCTATTTACAAGAGCAGCAAAGTCCCATTAAAAAAGGAAAAAAAAATCAGTATGAACCTTTTTTTTCAGTGATGAAATAGGTTAATTTCATAGCTGACTTGAAATCTTGTGACAAGTTATGGTATTCTATTATGCCATTATTAGTAGAAGACATAATCCCTTGCAGCTGTGGTAACTCATGATAACGCACAATATATACCCATCAAGATATCTCCTGACAGCAATGAAATTAACTCGTGTCACCCCCGTGTCTAACAGAATGTGCTTGCAGCTTCTTCTTAGTATGCTATTTCAGATACCAATGAATTGATATATGGGGGAAACGCATCTATTAGAAACAATTGCTTATACCGAAATTTTCACTGCTTGCATTACACATTTTATGACAGATGCTACAAGAAAAGTAAGCAGACGTTATAGGTAAGTGATCAAAAGAATTCATAGCTCTTCCTTATTTCCCAAATTTATGTTTTCTTGAACTTCGACAGGATATGTATGTACTGCTGCTCCTAATACATCCTTGGCAAGGCTGTAATTCTGTGACTCCTGGCTCAGATCGGTGTGTGAGCCAAAGCCTAAGGCCATTGACAAGTCTGCTGTTGCAAGAAACTCTTCTGAAATTACAGGATGATGAAAAAACTATCTGTTACTTACACCTTCTTTTCACATCCTAAACAAATACTTCTAGTACAGAATCATCTGTGTGTCTATGTAGTTTTAAGAACATGATCTTTATGTCTAGTTCCAAATGGCTGGGGTGGAAGTATATTTTACAGTAACTCTAAGCAGAGGAATAGAGCAAATCAGATGAGAGCAAATGCATTTCAGCATACACTTTAAGATTGTACTTTAAATGACTATTTAAAATAAGTATTTTGAAATAACAATTGAATAAACAAAGAGATAAAGTCCATAAGAGATAAGAGATAAAAAAGATATAAAAGAGATTTAAAAAGATATAAAAGAGATAAAGTCACATAAATTCTTGCTTTCTGATTTGTTTCCCTAATCAAACACTTTCCACATCACGAATGTTGTTCAAACACTTTGTAGCCCCGGCACAGTATGGGTTATCCACAACTTCATGTACTGCTTCCCAGATGACTAGACCACTTCTGACTTTCATTTTTTATTTAAAAACAAAAACAACAACTGAACTCCAAATTAGACTTATGGAATACCCTCAATTTAGCTCTTTTAATAAAATGGAAAAGTTGAAAGCAGCCTAGTCACAAGGGGAGGTGTTACTTAAAGCTTGAGTGTGGCCATTAGCATTAGAGAAATAAAAGACAGCTTTAAAAATAGAAGCTATAGGCTTTACTATTGCTCTGTGTCACTTCCCTTGTGGTTAAACAGCTTTTAGCTTTAAACTTTTATTAAATAACAAAACAAATAGAATTTTTGGTTGTTGTTTTTTTGGTGGTTTTTTTCCTGATTTGGATAGATCCTATTTTAGGAAATAGAACCAAAAAATGTATGAAAAAACCACAAAATACTTACTGTGCAGAAGATGTGACTCTGAACCGTTGCAAGTTAGAAAGATATGAATTCTTCATATACATAAAGCACAGATTAATTCTGAGACTCACAGGCATTAGACAGTATGAATGAACACAAGCTGGATTTACGAACAACAAGGTTTTACAGCGTGTATTTCATATTGTGTGACATTCTAAATTATAAATTTACAATATGTAATTAATGAAGATGTAAGAAACATTAAAGCTGTGTCCCAAAGAGCAGTGTAATTATACCTTACCAGAAAAAAAATAAATTGTTTATTGACACTAAAACTCTACCACTTAGGTTTTCAAAGTGGCATGCAACATTTTAATGGCAGTCTACTGAGAGGCTAATATCCTTTGCTAGACTTTGAAAGTGTAGGGATAAACGTTTTAAAGCCAGAGGTTATTAGGGGAAAGGTGTGTCAGTGAGAGTGTACAGTGCTGCAAAAGTTTTGATTGCACAGCTTTGGGATTACAATGTGGATCTTGCCTTCTGAACCTTCAGGCACCTCTACCCCCCTAAGACACTGAACCTCTTAACCGATACATTGATTTAAAGCTGTTTTAGAGAGGCAAGCTGTGATCCAGCTGAAAAAGGTTAGATGCCTGGACCTATAAAAACAAACATGAGAGACTATCTTTGCTACACTAAAGTGGCTGCCTCCCACTTTTATTTTCAGTCTGTTTGCAAGTTTCTATGTCTGGCCCTCCTCCCAGAAACCACCTGCTACTGTTCCTGCAGATGTTGTACTTCTACTCTGAAGAAGATAGTGAAGAAATCTGTAAAAGGGATGTACACATGCAACATTTTTATAATTTCAGATAATTTTCATGAATTTTAAGTATTGTTCTATGGCTAGTTCTTATCATTCAGCTTGCAGCTCCCTTAAATACCACCTTGAATTATTATTTATTTTCCTCTCCTCAGTTTCTTTCTTTGTACTGCCTAGGTTAGCAGTACATCTCCTTTCAAGGTAGATGTGGGTCTTATGCTGCATTTGTCAAGAAGTAGTGTACATTTGGAGAATCACGAAACCAAAAAAAAAGGTAGCATGTGGAATAGCAATTATCATCAAGGAATTGTTAACAAACAAGAGAGGGTATTCTTTAATTAAAAAACAAAACAAAACACTTTTATATAGTACTTTCATCTCAGAAAGCTGCGAAGAGTGCAACAGGGGCCTGGATCATAATAAATCTGTACAACAATTACTCCGAATCAACTTCCATTCAGGAAAGAATTCAGACTGAAACAGGTGCAGAGGAAGATTTCTGTGATGATCAGGGGAAGGAGAAGAGGAGCTGTGAAAGAGCTCGGATTGTTTATCCTAGAAAAATGAATGCTGAACATAGAATACTTTGACATAAAAAATCTGAAATTTTAAATACCAGGCAGACAGAGGAACTGATACAACTGGGTGTCAACATTGTTAGCTTGCCCTGGACAAGTTTTGCCTGGAAGTAACAAGATGGTTTCTAACATTCTCAGATTCTGAAATGCACTTCTGATGAGAAGACACCAGTTAAGAACTTCATTTAAGGCACCAGTAGATGAATAAGATGATACATCATGTCTGTAATAGCAGGGACTTGATTTGATGAGCAAAATTGTTCCTTCCTGTCTAAAATTCTGATGTAAATTATTGTAATTTTTAAACCTTAGTAAAATATACATGCTGATTGGGGCAACAAGCTCAAGGCACAGAGCAAATGACTCAGATCTGTTAAAACAGCTCACTTGGCCCACCCAACAAAAAGGTTGAAATAAGCTTTTTCAATACTGTTAAAGTCTAAATAACATTTTTGAAGTCTTCAGTTCTCTGGAAATTTGTAACTGATCTGACTACACTGTAGTCTTTGGCAAATTATTCTGCTGATTGAAAGTTTCCCTTATTTTTATATGCCTCAATTTTCTTTGGCTTATGCTTTATAAAGAGACAAAAGGATAATTGAGAAGGCACAGAATGCAGCATTGTTTTTATCATTGTACTAGTGCAATAGTGCAATATGTTTCTTTAGGAGACATAAGGAAGAAAATAAATAGTCAGTAGGGAAACTCCAATCTGAGATTTACGGTTTTTATATGGATTTTTGAAGTAATTTTCTTTTCCCATATGAGAACAACTCCTCATTTTCAGGGTACATTTAAATATAATACTTTTTTTTTTAATAGTATTAAGTGTTGTGGAGCTGAAGAAATTTTCTAGCAGTAGAAGCTGTACAAACTTCAAAGATGGAGAAGCAGCAGCTAAACTGCTGGAGAAGTTAGAGCCCTGGTATTTGAAAAGACAATCTGTCCGTGCAAAATATGTTTTAAAATATATTGCTTAATAAGCATGTTCTGTGTCAGCTGCTTACTCCAGTGTTTTATTCTGAAAAAAACCAAGATATATATGTGAATAGTTTGGGAAAATATTTTCCAGGGAATGAACAAAGCTGAGAGCTAACTGAATTAATTGTAAGTTGATGATGCAAAATAGGGGAATATATTTTTTTTCTGATTGCTAAGTATGTTTAGTGAAAATCAAATTCATTAGTAAAGAATAAACACATATGCTATAATTAAAGTGTATTTATCTTTGACGTATGTGTGTTAGCTGAAAACATCCACAACTGTTGGTTATAAACTTTCTGCTGAAAGTGTCTCCTGCCAAAACTCTGGTGTTCTGTTGAAGATTAAAGCAAATAACTTGTGGTTTCTTTATTATAGCTGGCTCCGACAGCATATATAAACTGATGGGAAATTTCCATTGAATACATGGTGCTTTAGGATTCTGCTAGATGTGCATATGCACATAGAGCAAAGTTCAGTGGAATTCCAGCTTTAACAGGAAGTGGTGGGATATGAATTGCTGAGGAGACAAGGCTTTGGGAGTGTCCTGATTCTCTTCAAATTCTGTAGACAGAGATGAGACTACCTGACTACCTACTTCTTCCCTTCCTCCCATGAAAGCAAAATATAAACACATGCCCATCAGAGTAATTCTTAAACAGGCGCTAAATGAGCTAACTCTAGACCTGGAAGCAATAAAGCTATGTCTGACTGAGGTTATGCCTGAGCTAATTGCCCAGGTGCAGTGCCATGCTTCAGAGTTTGTGCTGCTCCAAGTAAATGTACACTTACCTGCTCAGGAATGGTTGACATATTGCTTCATTTGAATATTTAGACAAAACCCAAATGAATCATCAAAAAAGCAGAAGATATCAAAACTGAAGTTCTTTGGGTTATTTTATATAATCACCTGTGGTATGTGCATTGCAATAGCGTTCTTAATTACAGAGCAATGGTATGCTATTCTTGTGGATTCTGTGCCTCCTTCACTGAACACACTCGGTGTGAAATAAGACTAAGCCACGCAGTGAATTGCTCTGATATAGAGTATTGAGTGTCGCAGTCTGTAATGTCTGAAAGATGTCTTGTGAAACAGACTGATGTCTACTGCTTCTTGCACTGAAATAGGTACATGGAGTGCAGTGAATGGAATAAGGATCAGCTGCAAGATAAAGGTGAGTTTCATGGTTTCATGAACATCTGGCTTTCATCCCTTTCTTTGCCAGAGACTTTGTGTGTGACTTGATGGAACTCCCTAGGGATGCCTCTGTTTCAGTTACTCATTAGTAAAATAGAGGGTCATAGTATTTTTTGGTTAAACAGGAGGATTCTTACAGGTAGTGTACAAAGCTTTATGAAGAAAATTAAAAACTAATGGAACATCAAATGAAAATCTAAGATATAAAGTAAAATCTTTATTCTTAGAACCATAGAACAGTTTTGGCTGGAAGAGACCTTCAAGATCATCGAGTCCAACCTTTTTCCTAGCCTTATCAACACCACTAAATCAATGCAGACCTTGGCCAATATGAAGTACAGGAGCCAGAGTTTTGACATAAAAATAAAGTTGAGTACTTTTCTTTCAACAGTGAAGGAAAAACCAGTATGTGCTCACATAAGAATGGAATACATTATCACACAAATTACTCTGTCTCACATCATAACTTCTGAGTGTTTCAGCTGCAGACCTCTTATGGCCTAATGTATCTCTACATACTTTGTCTCTTCTGTCTGTCAGTGTATCTGAAGGTACAACGGCATCTTTTCAATCACTTATTCTTAAATAAGCAAACTAGAAAAAGAAATGAAAGGCCAAATAATTAAGTGACTAGACTTCTTTACTGGGAATGTAGAAGGCAAGTTCTCTTTGCAGACCTATCACTATCTTTCTAAATGGCTTGGGTAAGTCTTGTTTTTCATCCTTGTGACTCCTCTCACCTTGTATCTCTTGTTTGTATCAACATGGATGTAGATCTAGGTTGTATAGTAGTATAAATTTGAATAGTGCATAGCACACTGTTTCATCTGGATTATGTAGGCATTAGCAAACATGCTAGTAAATGAAATTGTCTAACTGAATGCCTAAGAGAGTTTCAACTGGAAGCAGGTAGCATTTAAGTGAATAAACATATTAATACAAACAACCTTGTTTTGAATATACCGAAGTCAGCAAAGCATAAGAACACAGATTTGCACTTTTGATACCAGAAAAGTTTGTCACACCTGACCAGTAGAAATCAATATTACTTTCTCCTCAAGTTTTTCAAAACTTCTCTCCTAGAAGAGTTTGCTACTTTTCTGATACTTTTCCAAGCATATCTTAGGGTCTCAGAATCACAGAATCAGAGAATGACAGGGGTTGGAAGGAACCTCTGTAGACCATCTAGTCCAAAGCCACTGCCAGATCAAGTTGACCTGGAGCAGGTTGCACAGGATGGCATCTAGGTGAGTTTTGAATATCTCCAGAGATGGAGATTCCACCACCTCTCTGAGCAGCCTGTTCCAGTGCTCTGCCACCTTCAAAGTAAAAAAGTTCCTCCTTATGTTTAGATGGAACTTCCTAAGCTCAAGTTTCTGCCTGTAACCTCTTGTCCTGTCACTGGTTACTACTGAAAAGATACTGGTGTCACCCCCCTGACATCCAACCTTTAAGTATTTATAAGCATTGATAAGTTCCCCCCTTAGTCTTCTCTTCTGCCAACTAAAAAGACCCAAGTCCCTCAGCCTTTCTTCGTAAGGGAGATGTTCTATTCCCCTAATCATCTTCATAGTCACTTGAAAACATGTAAACATTAATCCAGGAATAACCTCAGAAAATGTGTTCCTTAGTCATCTTGTGCTTCAGTATTTCAATAGTAGAATAAGCAATGTTTTATCATTCCACATCGGTAGAGGTGTTTTGTACCTTGCTCCTTCTTATAAAATTGCTTTCTGATACCTCAATACATGGTGCAGTAGACATTCGACATTGAAAGTTGTATTATTATGTCTGTATGTATTATGTTCTGATTACTGTATAAACATAATGTCTATGAGAACAAAATAATCTTTTAGACTTAGCCCACTCAAGTAGATGTAAATGAATGTATCTGTTTATAAATAACAGTAGGCTATTATAATTTTGTATTTTGCAATTTTCATGGAAAACTGCAGTTAAGTTACTGAGTCAAAAATCAAACTGTCTGAGGTTTTTATCTCTTTCTGCCATCTTAACCTGTGAAATTGAAAAATGAAATCTCTTTCCTAGAGCATGTAAAAGAAAATACAGTGTAACTTATATATAGTTCCATGTATTCTTTCTAGCATATATAACTCAACTAGCTCTCTATTATTTGTGAAGATATTCATGCTGGCTAAGTTATCTTCTTAATTTGTGGAAATCATATTTATTGTACCAGAAATAGGGACCAGAAGGACTGAGGAATTGATTGTCCTTCTGTACTTGGCACTGGTGAGGCCACACCTTCCTTGAATCTTGTGTTCTGTTTTGGGCTCCTCCCTACAAAAAAGATATTGAGGTGCTGGAGTGTGTCTGAAGAAGGGCAGCCAAGCTGGTGAAGGCTCTCAGAACCAATTCTTATTAAAAGTGGGTGAGGGAACTGGGATTGTTTAGTCCAAAGAAAAGGAGATTCAGAGGTGACCTTATCGCTCTCTACAACTCTGCATAAAGAAGTTGTAGCGAGATGGGTGCTGGTGTCTTGTCCCAAGCAACAAGTGATAGGATGAGAGGAAATATCCTCAAGTTGTGCCAGAGGAGGTTTAGATTGGATATTAGAAGAAATTTCTTCACTATAAGGATTGTCAAGCATTGGAACAGGCTGCTCAGTGAAGTGGTGGAGTCACTGTCCCTGGAGGTGTTTAGAAGATGTGTAGAGGAGTTGCTTAAGGACATGGTTTAGTTGTACTTGTTGAAAAGAAATTACGGGACCTTTGTCTTTTCTAACCTAAATGATTCTGTGACTCTATGATCTGTTTTCCTAGAATGGAAAGACTACACTTGGAACAAGCTTTGTCTTGCCTCCATTGCATTGCAGCATATGGTTTGTTTATACCTGAAGTCTCATGATAGCACAGATATCTTCAACTACATTAGGTTGCTCAGACTTCCATCCAACCTGACCTTGAACATTTCCAGGGATGTGTCTTCTGCCACATTTCTGGGCAACCTGTTCTAGTGTTTCACCACTCTCATTGTAAAAAAAATCTTCTTTATATCTAGTCTAAATCCAACCTCTTTCAGTTTAAAACTATTACGCCTTGTCCTGTTGCAACAAGTCCTGCTAAAAAGTCTGTCCCCATATTTCTTATTAACCCATTTAAGTATTGAAAGGCCTTCTATCCTCTAGACTGAACAACCCCAACACTCTCAGACTTTCTTCACAGGAGAAGTGTTCCACCTCTCTGATAATTTTTGTGGCCCTGTTTCTCAGAAATTAGATAAATACCTTCTTGGCTTGTGTATTTTGTTTATATGTTTTAAACTGTCAGTACTGTTCAGTGTATGTCCAGTTTGAAATAAGGACTCAAAATAAGAAGGTAGCTATACAATCCATAAGGACATACTCATAATATTCTGACTCAGAGGATGTGTTCACACTCAGAAGATAGCAACATTTGCTATGTCACATGAAAGTGGATTTTAAATGCTAATAAGTGGAGTTCTTTTCCCTTAGATCCTTCGCACCTTCTTAGTATATGGTAAATATTATATGAAATGGTGGTGGGTCAGAGTACTTTTCTGAGTGAATAAGAGGATGGATGGATTTAATTCAGCTTGGATATCTGGCCCTAGTAGGTTCTCCTACCCAGGGTTAACCACTTACCCCTCTGGTCTGTCCTCTGCAGTCCTGACTCTGTTCTTCAATTTCAAAGGATATTTGGTAGCAGGGCAGCAAAAAACTACTAATTTCATTTTTACAGTGCCTTAGAGTTAGGCAATCAGCTTATGGCAATTGCAACTCCCCATTTTCTGAATTCCCACCAAATCCTGAACTTTCTCAGTGGTGTTATGTGCTAACTTCTCCTCCTTTCCTTCAATGGCCAGGCTTCCAAGCTGTATATCGTAATGCTGATGCCCAGACCTGGTGAGCAATTCTTCTTCCTAAACTGACCTTGCTGTGATCCCAGGCACTCTGTGCCCACACTGATCTGTGTAACACCACACAGATAATGAGGTCTTCAAATTTTGTTTCCAGGGGTTATTTCCTACTGCATTATTTTGATTATAAAATACTGCTGTATCTGTACATATGTATCAGGGCATCACAACTCACAAACCAATATGTATTAGCATTTCTTCAATCAGGCAAAAACTTGCACATTTTTTCTTCTTTAGCTCCTGCTTCATTACTTGTGATTCATCATTTCCAGTGTTTTGTTCTGATAAATCTTCAACACGGTTTCATTTTTCTGCTATTATACAATGTCAACTAGCTCACAAAACCAGAAGAATAGTTATTAAAATGTTCACGCTTCACAAATAATATTTTGACTGTTAGATAGATATAAAAGTCCAGCAGAAAAAATATTCTGACATGATTTGTAACATGCTATCTTTCAAATGGCACAAAATATCAAAATATAATTGAAACAGCCTGCTCATGATGCAATCCCTTTCCCATTTTCAAATGAATGAAGGGAACACATAGTATGAATTTTTCTGTGAATCTCAAGGCTTAAATCTACACAGTATATATACTGAGACATACAGTTAAGCAAATTTTCGTAAAAGAAAAATAGACAACAAATATTGTGACTATTTTGATAGTTTGAGACAGAATTCATTACTGAAATAATTTTAATAAATAATTACGAGATGAATTTTTCTCTGACTATTTGCAGGATTTGGGCCATCATGTTTAATGAAATGAGAGGGTGAAGGTGGAACTGTGAAGTCACAAGTCTTCTTGTTAAAATGAAACAATTAGCTTAATACAGGGTGCAGAAGATACACTGAAAAGATGAGAAATCCCTCTTGTTAAATGTTTATGACATGTGCCTCGTTGCAAAGAAGAACATTTAGCTCTCCCTCTGTAATATGTTGACCAGATTTTTCTCTGCCGATTCCTTTGTGCAGGGAAGCTATTTTGTGTTTTGTATGATTAAAGAAGTATCATCTGAATAAAACATTGATAGACTTGTGCATGAAATACAGCAAACTGTGCCTTTTCTATGTATTCACTCTAGAGTAAAAAGTGAGACATGATAGACCTGTATGTCTAAGATATATACTTATGCATGGACACATATGTCTGAAAATAAAATATACACATGAATATGTTATATAGATGTCTTTTTTTCTCCCTGCAAGGTTAAGTTATCTGATTAAATCAAACTCTGTTCTTTCTGTTTCATCCATCACTACCAGCAGATAGCAGGAACAACATGCACCTTCTGAATTTATTTTTTTTTGATTTTATAATGTGTGAGGCAGAAAGAAAGAAGGTTTAATTTAATCTGTTGGATTGACTTTGCAGAGATGATAGTAACAGGAGAAGTATCTTCAGCTAAGTAACCTGAACAAACATGACATGGAAATCAAAAAGGAGTTTATAAATACAGTACTTAAGCCCCTCTTCTACCTGACCCTTTTACAACGATGCTTGAACAGGCTGCCTCCTATTACAAGCAAATTTGCCATAAGCAAGCTAGTAATTTTTCTGTTGTTGGGATTTTTTGTTGTTGTCTTTTTTTTCTTTTTTTCCTCCTTCTATTTCTCTTTTTTTCCTATTAGCTTTCTGGAAAACTCTTGCAATATGCGTGCTTATATTGTTTAGTGAATTTTTCATCTGATTACAACTAAAAGTAGAAAACTCAGAAAATCTAGAATATGTTTTGTTCTATCCTGGTGTCAGTCCTTCAAGCAGCTATTGCTTTGCATTTGTTTTTTACAGCTATACATATTTATTTAATGAAACTGTCTTAGCAATAATGCAGGTTCTGAGGAACAATTTTCTAGTTTAAAAGCTTTTTAAATTGGAAGTGAATTCAAAAGGGTTTGACTTTTCTAATGTCTTTTCCATGTAGAATGTTTTGGGTTGCATGCCAATAAAATTTAGACTAAAAGGAAATTTAGGATATATTATAGCAATAGAAACAGCATGTGTGTTTTTGAGACCTCTGTCTCACCTCTTCCCAACCCACATAAACTCAGCCCAAATTTAAGCTGCTAATTAAGAAATGCCTAATGCTAACCCTTTCTCTATTAGGAGTCACTTGCAGCCTTTGCAGACTGCCACATCTTCCAAAAAAAAAAGTAATAATTCTTTAGAGATTCTAACTACACAAATAAATGTTTATTTTTATTAGCAAAATACTGTTTAAAGCATTAAAATTTCACTTCTGTTTTTAATTCAGTTTCGTGCTAGAGCGTGACTTTCAATCTCAACTGTTTCTCTGTGAAAAAGTGAATCCCTAACGGTTGTCATTCTTATCTGCATTCGTCTTAGAAAGGAGTCTAGTAACTGATGTATTTACAAAGTTTGAAATGCATTTTACAGATACTGAAAATGCAGCTTTGGTCATGTCATGGTTTTCAGCTCTGTGTAAAGGAAGAGTTAAGGTGGATTTCAGCCATCTCTATAATTCCCAGTTTCAAAACTGAGTGCAGGATGGCATGTGAAGTTGATCCTTAGTGTAATTATAGCAGATTCCTGAACTACAACAAATGTTTTGTTGCTGTTGTAGTCTGTGAATGATAATTCAGGTTGTTACTTCTCAAGAATTATGCACTCTAGATTTCTCCAAGGCAATACTGAGACTTCGGGAGATGTTTGTTCAAGCATATATAAGTTCCTTTACAGAAACCATGTAACAGTAAAAATTCTCCTTCACCTGGTCTAAGCTCTAGTTGTGATTTTATGCTACCACAGTAGTGTAAAATTTCTGTAGTTTATGCGAAATCCTTCCTCATATATTCATTAATTGTTGAAAATACCCAAGGCTATAAAAGTAGAGACTGGCAGTATTCAGAATTCACTGATATATAATGTCAACTTTATAAATTTGTTACTTAATATGCTCTTCAAATTGTCAACTACCGGCTTTCTTGCTTCCTTGCCAAGCTATTCTAGCTTAGCACTGACAGAAAGTTTTAGTAAGAAACAGTGTCAGGTTTTTACACTTTAAGAGAAGTTGAGTCTGCATAAGTCCTCTTGGGTAGCCATGAAATACATTCTTAAATGGACATAGTACAGGGAGAAGCAATGGTGTTACGCTAAAGCTCCCATGTTAACCTTAACAACAGAAGTTAAATACAGGATAATTTAGCAATGACTGCAGTATATAAGAACAGATGGCTGGTGGCTGACTTCCTTCTGTGTACTGAAAAATTCCAATTAAAGCAAAATTAAATGAATTAATAATATCATAAAACTGCTATTCCACTTTTTACTATGGATTATGCCCTCCTTAGCAGGGAAAATTGCATTAATTACTTCAAGAAAGGAACCATTCAGTGACTGCAGAGGACCTGGTGGTGAGCTGTTCCACTTCCTGCCATTGCACAGTTATGCATAATACGACCACATGGAATTCACAAATAGTAAGTAGGAAAAGAGACCAGCAAGTTTTTTTGCTCCAAAACCAAAGCACTCTGTCATTTAAGTAGCTGGAGAATCTCCAAGAACTATATTATAGTACAAAAACTTTTTATTCATGCTGGTTAGCCACTATAAAGAGATATGTGTAAGAATACCTGATATTGCACTCATTAGAAGACATTACTATGCTTGGTGCATTGCATAGCCAGTAAAAATGTTCTTATACTATGTTTCATAGCAGCACTAAATATAATTGTACTAACAAGCTACATGCAGTTGGTCATCATTTTGGCTATACAGAGGCTTAAAAGTGAGTAAGTACCTTATATTGCTTCCAAATAATTTATTTAAATTGGTAGCATTTTGCTGTATCCTTGAATAAGATATTTTGGCTTTCATTTGTATGAGGTATTAATTCTGTCTAGTGAATGAGACACCAAATCAATGCTTGTTGATTTCTAGGTTTCTATGACCCAGTCTTGTCGAGGTCTCTTGAGCCTAGCTCTGCTCAGGGTACAGTAAGGGTACAATACCTCTGTGTGCTGCAAGCAATACAATTATTGTGTCACCAAAGGGTGAATTTACACTTCACTATTTTTGCATTTCACGTCCAAACTTACCTCACGTCCGGTCTGTTCAGATGTGAGTCCCCACCCAGGCTTGGAGTAAATCCTGAAACTTGAAATTGTTTTAAATTTTTATTCTCTTTTTTGGATCTGGCATGGACAAGTTGGTACCTGGCATTCAGCCTCAATGATACGTACTGCCCACCTACCCAGCAGTCATGTGTTGGGCTTGTATGCATTGGGTGTATTTACAGTTGCAAGAGTCTTTGATGCTCCTTCCTTCGGCTCTGGTGTCTAAAATACCGATGGCTGATGCAATCTGTGGCAGCCTGGCCTCAGACTGCCCTCGCTGTGTAATAATTTGGTCATACCTCAGCTGCTGGAATATCATGACTGTAGACAGCCAGAGCTCTGGTGTCTGTGTCTGAGCTGATCTCCTCAGCTTCCCTGTACTGTCAATGGAGAGAAAGATGGACGTGAAGAGAAGGATTAGGTGAATCACACTGCAGAAGTGCACGTTCTCTCTAGAAACTACACAGTAAACCAGATAAATGAGCCGTGCATATCTGCAGGTAAGTTATAGGTGATCCAGTGAATCTCACTCAAGCACACCGATGATTGAATATATAAATGCCTCATGGAATGCTTTCCCTTTTAGTGTTTCATAGCAGCATGAATTCTCTTGGAGTGTCTATCAACCACGTGGAAAGCATAGAAGAAAACACATTACCCTGTAATCAGACCCTGACTTGTGTTAGTTATAAGTCTACAAAGCAAATTTGGAACAATGGCAGTGGCTTTCCAATAAACATGTGCAAATAACATCAGAAAATCAAATGAATCAAGGCAAATCTCCGAAATCGAGTTTTATTAGAAAACAGATTATCAGTTAGGGAAGAAGACAAATAGTTATATGGCACCTGATATTTTGTACTATGAGGATCTCTGTTAAACCACAAATGTAACATAGAATACTTAAAGACATAGGTATTTGACTGTAAAACACACTGCACTGTGCAGCTAATTAAATTGTGACAATTGTCCATGCTAGATGGTTGTAACAGTATTAGGCCTCTATACTCATTGCCATAGCAGGAGTTCTGGAGACCCCAAAGGAGATGAGTGATATGCCTGCTTAGTACTGAAATGTATCGCTCAGTTGTTGCAGCAGCAGGAGATTGTAAGATCAAGAGGCTTAATAGCTTTGGTACAAGAGGCAGTGCTACATTAAATGCAGTAAAATGCAAGAACTTACTGTACATTCATAGCACTGCAAGCCCCCTAGCTATACATAAAGGACCTGACAAACTGCATGTCTGTAGAGTGTGAAAGTTAAGCAAGCTTAAGAAAAATCTTACTGTGTGTCTCTTCAGATAGTGGTTTTAACAGAAAATTATTTTTTGTGTTTCTCAAAATTTTGTCTCACATGATTGCAATCCTGCAATATTGTCTCACATGATTGCAATCCTGTCAAAGAAGGGGCTGTTTTATAGCGTCAGATGAAAAACTAAAACCATAAATTTATTTTTGAAGAATATTTTTCAACATAAGTGTTAAATTTTTGTCTTTTATTTATTTCCTAATGATTTCAAACAAGTTGTAACATTTGTTCCTTTATTGTTAGTGATGCATTTTCATACCTTTACTTTGTTCTTCTCATCCTTATTTGTGTGGTAAATTTGAGGACTAAAAAAAAGAATGAAAGATTTTTATTTTCATAAATTAATTATGAAAATATTTGTCTGGTTTTGCTTTTTTATGTTACTACATAAAGACATCCATCTTAATTTTTCCTCACAAAAATACACTGAAGATAAAAAGTTCCATTTTAGATATTACACAAGACCATAGTAACTTACTCGGCCTTTTACTTGCCAACACATATGACCATACAGACTCTGTCACAAGCTGGCATTCTAACTCGGGTTCTTTGTTATGATATCATCCTTCAAAGTACAGATCTATTTTGCTGAGATAGGTCTCCATTGAGAGGGCCTTGGGAAATAAAGGGTTTAAGCTGTTACCTCTAGTTTGTATCCACTCATCCTTTTGCCTGCCTGTGGCTGTTCCACCTGTACAAATTGTCCTGAGCCCTTCACTGCTGAAGCTTCCTGAGCAGCATCATCAGCTCTCCCTGCCACTTAGTCTATTTCCTATCTCTTCTTCGCTGTTTCCAGCATGTTTTTCCATCTTGGAGTACAGCTGTTTCTGCTGCAGAGTGAGCTTGGTTAACAGTCCTTGTGCAACTAATTTGCCTTTGTCTATGTCAGGTTGGGGCTGATTGCCTGAGGCTAACCTTGCCTCAACAGCTTCTTTCAGGCTTTGTACTATGAGCTGCATTTTGACTTCTTTTCAAGTCTTTCCTGCATATTCTAATTTTCTTTCTGAGAGTAATCGTTCACATTCCAGTTTACTGAATTCAGAATATATTTCTGACTGGCTCATTTTACTCTGCATAAGACATTTTTTTCAAATGAAATTCCTTTACACAGTTTTTCTGGGGAAATTCTGCCTTTTCTCTAGTGAAGGGTTTCTCACACATTGTGCTTTAGTTTCTTTTTCCTTGCAGACTGGCACCTTCTCATTGGAAGCAAACTTTAGTTTGGGTTTTACTGCCTTATGTAGATTCATCAAAATGAAAAAAAAAACAATAAACAAACAAAATAAACACCCAAAATCCCAGAAAATGGGAAAACAAAAGATTCTGTGCATCATGTAGTGGTGGCAGGGCTCCTCTCAGTTGTTACAACTGCTTGAATGAGAGGGAATAAAATATTCATCAGCTTCTCTGTCTGTTGGATAAAAGAAAATATTGTTACTAGTGTTTATCCATGTAAATAAATTACATAAAATGATGTGGAGTTATGAGTGTTTACTAGCAGTGCCATCTGGTACCAGATAAGCAGACTTCCATACTCTTTCCACTATTTTTATTTCAAGATCTCTTAACCTCTTACAGCAAATAGAAAGGCAGAGCCAACAGCCTGCTTCCAGTTTCCATCCTGGAAATTCTGTACATTCTCACTGCAGGGAAGAGCAAGGGCTCTCAAAAGTGTTAGTTATCTTTACACCATGATATTCCTGGAAATACCCTGACAATAATAACTTCGCATTTTTGGAAGTGAAGCCAAGATAACGAATTTTGGCATTAGGTTGTTCAAGGTTCATTTTTAAAATAGGGTGACTTTAACATGCGTGTGGACCTACTTCCTAACTTTTTGGCTCTCAAGTTTGCATCACCCTTCTCTAATAGTCCTTATCTTAAGAAGGCCTTGACAGCCATGGCTTCTTCCCAAGTTTTCTTCCTCTGGCAGATTGTTCAGGCATATTGGTAGGAAATTCCATGTCTTTAAAGAAAAATGAATTTATATCTGGGCACTCAGGTCCACCACAACTTGTGACAGCTCTAGTTATGGAAAGGAATAAGAAGGAATAAGTAGAAAGTTGTCTGCTATTGATGGCTACAGGTACAATGATTCTTTCATCAAGAAATGGTATCCCTTTCCAATTTCACATATCTTGTTCATTTGTCAAAATATACTAGACTGGTTCTTCTCATATATTTTTCTCAAGAATTTTGCAATTATTTTGAAGTATTAGTAGCTGAATGAATGTTTCAGTATATAAGAATTCTGTTCTAAAACTCATTTAATAGAGTAGACATGGCTGCTAGTGTTTTCTTCAAGGTTATGGTGTTACAGAGGTAATCAAAGTCGCAATGTTTTAGTTTCCCTAAGGAGGTCTGATCCACAACTGACAATGTCCTTCCTGTCTGAGGGAAAAAAAATCTATTCAGTGATCAAGTGTTGCAGTCATTAAATCGCAACATTGCAATCAATGTAAATCTGCCATTGGACCAACAAAAGAAGGCAAAAGTATGATCAGTGCCCTGTGAGGCCTAATTTCCTTCAGCTTTCTTTCCTTTTCATACTAATTAAAGGCAAAAAAGCTTGTGTACTGAAGAAAACTTCTAGTTCAGGGTCATTGATTCCCCGTTCATGAGCACTGAGAGAGATCTTTGTGGAAGGGCCATTGAAAAGGCACAAAGCAATTTTACCTTTCATTATATATCAGGGTCTTTCCCTGCTCTATATCTTTTAATGATCAAGTTGTCATGCTTCTACATGGAATAGCACTTTGACAAGTGGCAAATAGGTGTTATTAGCATAGAGTTACACTAACTAAAATTTTATCCAGAACCTACAAATCCTATTGTTTTTGCCTTGCCTATGCTTCCTACAAGAACATGAAGTAACAGGATTTGAACATGCATTTCTGTTAATCTCATAGGAGAACATTCAGCAATACCTGTTTCATGATACTTAAACAAAAAATAATCAAAAATTAAATAAAAGCCTCAGACCTCATAAAGGCTAGAAATCCATGTTGTCTTAAGAAGCTATGAAGGTTTAATCAGTAAACTGGACAATGATGATATCTGCAGTGGTGATTCTGTCACTTCAGAATGAAACATTCATATCTTTCAGCCTTCAAGATATTTTACATAGACCTTCACTGTTAAAAAAGAAGTTCACCTTAAGTCAATGCCATTTCTAGTCCAAGATCTAGTCCAAGTATTGCATTGCAAATCTTGACATCAGCTTCTTTCTTCATTTCTATTAGAAGACATTCTTTTCCAGAAAGATCTTAAGTACTTTGACAATTAATGAATGACTGCTCTCCTCACAAGTGTATTATCTGATCCCACCAGTTTTGTTTCATCTTCAAACTTGATGGGGGTGCCCTCAGTTCCTTCTGTGGTATTATTAACAAGGACAACAGAAAAAGGTGCAAGGATAGACTTCTCTGCTTCTGGTGATTCCTTGCTTCCAGTTAGAGCATGACCCACTAATTGCTACCTTCTGAGCCAAATCATCCCACTAATTTTTTTACTGATTGGGAGTAGAACATCCTGGTGCAACACACATATGACAAAGTATTCTGAAACATGGTGTTGAAAGTCTTGATAAAGCTAAGATGAAAGGCAACCACTATCCTCCCTCACTCACAAATCCATGAGTCAACATTTTATGTTTACATTGGAGTCATCATATGCAAATATTAGCAGCTGATACTAGCAGCATATTCTGTTCCAGGATGGAACAAAAACTCATTCACATTGCAAGGAGATGGTCAATCTATTTGCAGACTGTGTTGAGACACTTTCTCAGAGTTTATCTGCCCATAGTCCAAAATACACTAGAAATAAGTTCAGATATTTTGAGGAAACAGAATATGAGATGATGTCTTAAATGATACATTCAAGGAACAGGGGTATGCTAAGAGTGATACTCTTTCCACAGAAGTCAAAAGGTACATGGATCTTCCTACTTGTTTTGTCCTAGCCAGAGCAGTTGATATGATCCGGTTTCCAGCTCCTCCTCTATCAGAAGTCATCCAGTTATGGAGATGCTAGCATGTGGCAACTACGAATCTCCTGACTCCAGAATGGATGAGACAGTTTTGATTAAAATCTTGAGGGTCTTTCAGTGCGAGACACATTAACAACATGACTACTTCTGGATTTTCTTGGGTCAGATACATAACGTCATTCAATTTTCTCCACTTTTTCATGTGGATACTGGAGGGATCTTACGTGTGGGCTCTATATTCTCTAACATTACAAAAGATTCAATCAACTAGATTGTATTTTCCAGCAAGTGAGAAAATCAATTGTTTTCTCTATTTAAGTTCCTACAATTCTTACTGCAAAAGTTCTACCAGTTCTATTTAAATTTACTTGGTATTCTGCCTCAGAGTAAACATTGCTGATTTTCTTTTCTTCAGCTGCTGACATACTTTTCTACATCAGAAGCATTAACCATAAATGAGCTGAAGACTTTGTGAGCAGGCCTTTTGAAACAGAAACCCGTTGATTTCTCTGTCATTCAGATTCTTTAAACCAGAGGTATTGACAGCTCAAAGAATATAAGAAAAAATTTAGTTCATATAGCTGATTCTGGTCACACTCCAACTTTGGGAAGGATATAGTTCATCTAAAATAATATCAAAGTTTAGTTTGAATCCAGAGACTAATGTGTCTTGAACAACAGGCCTTGAAATACCACAGTCTCAAGTCTTAAAAATCTAAAACCATGCTCTACACTCTCTACATTTTGAGCATTTTTGTACATAGACTAGAAGAGTGTTGGCAGTTCATCACCTTATGTCTACAGTTAAGTTGTATAACTAGTGATCTGAACTCAGACTACTTTTAATAGCGAGTTCCATAAGGGCACTTTGGAGGCACTTTGGAAAAATTACTGAAAGTAATCATCTTGCTTTGATTAGGGGACATTTTGCTTAAGAAAATTTGGGGATCTAGAGAACAAACATCTCCATGCCTGATCTTTTCAAGCTGTCCTGTGGAACTCAATTTGTGCTTATTGTTGATGAAGTCTCAGGGTTTGAAATGCCAGGAGGATACAGCTGGCAAATAGGATGCTATTTCAAGTAGAGAAGGGAAGATTGTCCCTCAGGCTTGAATCATCAGCCAGTGATCCTCCTCTAAGCAAACTGTGTTTTGTAACGAATATTTCTTGGGCTCATGTAGACTTGGAAGGAATAAATAGGAAAGAGTTTTAAGTGAAGAAAAGATTTACTCGTAATTGCATAAAATTCCACTCATGAGCCATCCTTCCTCTCTTCCAGTTTCTAGAGGTTTCTGGGGGTTTAGGAGCAGACAGGAAAAAAGGACTTGCATTGCAAGACTGTGTATTCAGAAGGTTGGATGATGCTTTAGTTAGGGCTATGAACAGGTAAATGTAACTTACAAAAACTGCATGCAGGACTGTCAAAAACTCTTCTCGTATATACAATCACACTACACTAATAAAGAAACTGTCTAGATGGATATATGTGCAAGTCCTAGCAGGCCTCACTGTAACATCAGTTACCTCTTCTCTGAGGTACAGTGTGAATATAGCCGTAGACAATCCATTTCAAAGTCCAATCACAGCTAAATAATCCTGGTTTTCATGCTGAGATATATTCTTCAATTAAATACTTCTTAAATTAAAAAGGTCATATTGACATAGGAAAGTCTTGCTATTATCTTTGTTTATACACTTTTTATATGCTATTAATGTAGAAGTCTTTATTTTTACTAGTAGCTCTTAATCTTTAATCATCTCAATACCTCACAAACTAACGGCCTAAATATCGTTATAAAATTTTTGAGATAAAAGCTTTTTCCTGATCTGATGACTATTTTAATCACCTGCCAATAAACACATACTTATCATGACTATATAGTTCTTCATCAGTAGTTTTTCTGTATTATGTTTATAGTCTACCTTTTATTTCAAAGGACTTTACAAGCTACAAAGCATGTACAGTAGTCATTTTCTTTATATAGTGCTTGAGGGCATTACACGACAAAGTAAAAGTAGTTTATCCTTCACCCCCACTGAAATGTAGTCACCTCTGAAGTGAAAGGGGGCAGTTTTTTAATAATAAAAGAAAAAGATTATATCTAATTAAAGCTACAAACTACATGTAGTTAGAAGGAATGTGTTGTTCAAGCTCGAATCTCACATATGACTTGCTATTCATTTTTCTGCTTTCCCTCCCCCTATTCACTTTACATACTAGGAAATGGAAATGCCTTAATGTACGATCTGCTCTTTACTTAGACCTTTTAGTTATCCTCTGCTGTTTTGCAAGACTTTCAGAACTGTTTGTGCTTGATCTCTCTATGTTAGTTGTGAAAGAATCCAACAGCTGTCGCTTCATTTGAAGGATTTCTATGGGTAAAAGGGGTTCTTTTAAACTAATTCCTCAGGCTGCTCACAACCTGGACTTTCCCCTTTAGATGTCCTCCATGGCTCCCTAACACTTTTGGGACTCTTTGAGCCGCCTGAGCTGTCTTCCTTTCCTGATGGTGGCATTTTCTCTTCAAAGAACAATTTTTGCTCCCCCTCTATTCTGTGCAGGGCAAAAATGTCTTTGAAATCAATGTGGCTCTGCAGCCAGGTAATAGGCATTTAAAAATACATATCTACTTCTCATTTGCTTAAAATTTGCTAAATTCTGCAGCAGTTAAACAGGTATGAAGTGATTTTCCTTTAATGTTCCTTCCTTCTGATAGACAGTGCAATGAAGCTGCATCAGTTTCAAAGGTTTCCCACTCCCTGCCTAGAATAGAGCTGTTATAGCAATAGCCCTTTGAAAAGGAAATGGCAAATGGCACCAGCAGGACAGGCAGACAGCTTAAGTCAGGTTTATGTAGCCCCAGAAGTGCTTGCAAGCAGAAGACGACGTGTGAAAGAGGGAGGAGGGAAGAGAGTCCAAGCTTAGAAAACATCTGTTGAAAAAAATCATTGAAAAAGTCACCCTACCCCAAACAAAGCAACAGCAGTTGAAAGCAGAGGATAACTGCTGCAAAGACAGGAGCCGTAGCTGTAGAGGACTCCTACACTAGTGCAAATACCACAAGATATATTATTTTTAAAATTTAAAAAAATAAAAAAGTATCCACACAGAAATCTTCTCCTTTCAAAGAGAGGTTTGATTTTTATAAGCATTTCTTATGTTTAAGGTGACCACTCTATCATTAGCTGACCATGTTTCACAGAATCGTAGAATCGTAGAATCATAGAATCATAGAATTATAGAATCATAGAATGTATTGCCTTGGAAGAGACAACATCAAAATGATGTTTATTCTCCTACCCACCTCCACTAAGTAACAAGGACAGTGGTTAGTGAAGTGACCTGTGAATTCCTGACTATCTGTGTAGAAAGTCCCAGGCATGGAAAACAAACAAGAAGACATAAGAAGAAGAAAAGATTTTTATGCTTTTGGCATTATGCAGCTACCAAAGACCACTCTTTCTGACTGGATGGATATAGCTATTGGTTTAAAACTAGACCTATGTGTGTTTTGTTGAATGGAAACATAAGTATTTGTTACATTTTGTGTAGCTTCATTCTTGAGCTTATGAAAGGTTCAACAGATCAGGGTATTGTATAATTTATTTTATACTTTCCATAAACTATCATGGAAGGATTAGTGTCCATCTAGAAAATTTTCCAGTAAAGATGAGCACGGAGAATAGTGGCTTCTGCAGTTAATTTAAAAAACATGGTAAATATATAATAATCATAAAAGGCTCTACCACCTCAATATTGCTTAGAAAAATAGTGAAGAAATAGTTGTAGAATTGACAAATAAGTCTATCTTCAGTAGAATCCTATTTTTGGACCTTTTTAAACATGAAAATGTGGCAAAACGTAGTTCTTATTCCAGAAAATAATGTCATTTTTTCTGAAGTTTGGACAGTGTTTCTAGATACCATTTTTAGGCTTGATGATTGGGAAAAAGTTTAAGAGGTTGTTTTGTGTTTGTTTATTTTTATTTGTTCACCGGTTTCAAGAAATGACTGAGTTTAAAACCACAGTAAATAGGCAAGCACTTAAGGATGCATGTGGGAATTAGGCACAGATTTCTCCCTATTTTTATTAGGAACTGTGCATCTAACACTTGCTCACTCTAGTGGAAATAGACTTGAGCCTTAATCTAAAGTGCATTGTGAGAAATTACTTTATTTTTCCATTGGAGACTATTGTGAATGATGCAGCAGTACTGGACAAAGCAAATCCAAAGGCAAGTTAAATAAACTGAAAGACCATCACTGGACCAGGAACCATAGGCAGAAGCAGATGCTCCTTAACCTATCATTGTATTAATAATTTAACACCACTGATCTCTCATAAAGGACTGAAATGTATTAGTTTTTCCTTTGGGACTACATCTATCTTTTTTTTTTCTCCCCACCTGTTTTATATACACTTTCAGCAAATTAAAGAAATTACCCAGAATCAGTGGAAATACTGTGTATAAATGGACATGATTCCTTACTTAGGTCTTTTGAAAGCTTGTACACCAATTGTATGGAACCTAGTCTCTTCAGTGTTTTGTAATGTTCCTCTATCTTTTCTCATTTTGTTGCTTAACTAAAAATATTACTAAAATGATCGAATTACTATTATGAGAGATACACAATGGAGATGTTTTCTGACTGCCTGATTACTAATTTTCCAACATTGCACACTTTTTCCTTCTAAATGTCAATTTTCAGATGTAAATAGCTATGAGACACCTGTTTATGACTAAATTTCAGGGTGTTGAATTCCAAGATATAGCATAGCAACTTTGAAATTCTGAAGTTATTTACCAGACTGCTGGTATTTACCAGATTCCGCATCTGTGATCTGCTGGTCACCAAGCAGTTACAAGTGATTCCTGATTCTAATTTCCTATAGGTTCTCATACTCTCCCTTAAGCCTTCATTTTGTCTATAGCTTAAAATGTATTTTAAAATGAGTCAGAAAAACTTTAAAATATTAGCTGTACTTTACAATTCACATGGAAAATCCATGTCTACAATAAATCGAGTAATAATAAATATTATTTTAAGAGCATATTGATGGAGGATCTAGAATTGGTGAACTGCCTTTCCTTTAACTGCTTCTTATGAGTTAGCCCAGTTATACAGTTAACCCTTCTTGGTTGCTCTTCCCCCGTGGGATGAGGGAGAGAATTGGAAGGCAGCAAGAAGACTCATGGGTTGAGATAAAGATGGTTTAATAGGTGAAGCAAATCTGTGCATGTAAGCAAATAAAAGTCAGGAATTCATCCACTACTCCTCCTTGTCAGGCAGATTCATCATGATTCATCATCATGTGCAATGGTTACTTGGAAAGACAGATGCTATGACTTTGAACATCCCTTCTTCCTCCTTTTTCCCCAAGGTTTTACTGCTGAGAGTGGTGATACCCCATATGGTATGGCATATCCCTTTAGTCAGCTGGAGTGAACTGTACCAGCTGTTTCCCCTCCCAAATTCTTGTGTACTCCCAGACTATTTGCTGGCAGGGCAGCACAAAAGCCGGAGAAGGCCTTGACTCTCTAAGTACTGTTCACAAGTAGCTAAAACATCCCTGTGTTACCAATACTGTTTTTGTCACTAATCTAAAACAGGACCGTTTGTGTTGCCACAAAGAAAACTAAGTCCTTTCCAGCCAACATCTGTACACTGCCTCACCTTCCCATCCTCATTTGGATTTCACATAATCAGCTCAGGGATTGCAAGGTGGTAAATCCTTTTTGCAACTGTTTTTAAAACAATTAGCTCAGAGTGAGTTGGGAAATCTTGAACAATGCTGTAGTATCAGGTAATACACCACTATTTTTATCAGGAATGTAAGCATGCAATGCAGGAAGTCATTATAGTGAGATAAAGTAAACATGGTGCATTATAAAATAAAACCTGTGGTTGAGGCAGGAAGCTGAGAAGTGAGTAGACGGGCGTAAAATGAATAAGTAACTTACTAGTGAAGGATAAAAATCTGAGGAACAGAAAACATTAGAAAAAAAGAATATGTTAGCATAACAAAATTTGTGAAATTAGAAGAATAATGGAACTTTGGAGAAAAAGCATCTTTCAAATCCCAAGGTTGAAGAAAACTGAGTAACATAAAAAGTATCTTGTGGAGATTCAGAGAGTATGACAGTTCATCTCAAAAGATTTTGGTGATATAAATCAGAGAGTACAGCATTTTCCTGGAATTACCTAATGCAGATCTTTCAGGTACAAGTATATTAAGGAACAAAGAAGAATATCAAAACTATCTAAATAATTTCTGAGTTCCCATAGAAAATGTTCTTAATTATGCAGGCCAATATATCAGCTTATCCTGAACATTTTCTCTCATAAACCAAGCTAGGTTTTTTATCTGAGAGGATAAGACATTTTTTCCTTCACAATTTAAATTATAATGGTTTCTGAAAGATAATGAGAGCAAATGACAGTATTCTGGTGGATGTACAAGCTGATAACACAAAATATTGTGGCAAAAAAATCAACAAATATCAAGGAAACAATACAGTTTCCTTTAGCCATGAAATTAGACATATTGATCAATTAGAAACTAAAATGAGGTTAAAAGATCTCATTCGTCTCTCACACTTGCTCAATATTCCTCTGACGTAAGTCAAATTTATTCTAGCATATACTATTTTCAGAGTAAACTTAAATCTAAAGAATGTACACTGTACTATCTTGTCATTTTGGTTGCACTGTCATCTAGAAAAATTTTGTGAGCATACTTTTTTGGCTTCAAAGTTTGTGAAGACTTTGTTAGCCTATTGTTTTGAAAAAAAGGGTATAGCTCTTGCTTGCCTACACATTCTCTGATTACATAAGCTAGGAAAAATCCAAAGTGATTAACAGTCTTAAAATAAGAATTCATTTCAGTTAACAAAATGTCTGAATCATAGCTCAGGTTTTATCCTGCAAGCTTCATATCCTCTTCTCACTGAGTTTTACTCAATAAATATTCTCAAAGAGATGTTTTATTCAACTATTTTTTTAAAGTGCAATTAAAACACTGAATATTAGTGAAAGTAGTTCAACGCATTGGACAAGGTGCAACCGTTAAGGTCAAATTGATGAGCAAAACACACTCTCATGCATATAAAGCTCAAATGGTAGCTTACATTTTGCAATTGACTGCTGGCAATTCAGAACTGCTTAGTACTAATAAAGAACGACCGAAGTTTTAAGTTAATCTGTACTTACTCTGCTCTTTTTGCTGACTCACACCATTCTATTTCACTCAGTGTTAAACCTGAAAGTGTGTTACAATCAATTAATTAAATGTGGTGTATGACACTTACTTATGCATCAGAAGAACTTTAGAATACTCGCAGAACATAAGCTATGCACTTTGATTGTCAGCAGCAACAAAGTATACATTTTAAATGGTCACGTACAAAATATAGACTGATGCCTGGTGGGAATAATGATTCCTTAAATTCAGAATGAAATATCCAATAGAGAGCAGCCAATATGGATGGCAAAATACCAAAACTGCCTTCAAATGAGACAGCCGCTATCTTTAGTTCAGTAACTGAACTAACGGAGGTTAATTTGGCAAATCCTCAAGATCTACACTGCTTACAGTTACTATCTATATATAATATGGTGATTATCATGTTTAGAATATTTAGACCAAGGTTTATAATCTATTTGAAACACGTCTGCAAATAGTTGCACTGAATAGGTAGACTGGCATCAATCTAAAGAGAATTAAGTTCCACATGAATGACAAAAAGAATGCAAAAAAGGTTTGTGATCCTTAAAGTCTTTTTTGCTTAGAAAAATATTGTTCTTTTTCAATTACTAGAAATAAAGTGTTCTTTTTCATTCTGCTCACTTAAGATACTTTAGATTATGAGTCTAAATAAAGGCTTCTACTTTAAACAAAGGTGAACAGTTACACTCTTGACTCATACATGTGCTGGTATTTACTGGAATAAAGTTAGTTTTCTTCACAGTAGCTGGTATAGGGCTGTGTTTTGGGTTTCTGCTGGAAACAAACTTGATAACACAAGGATTGTTATGTCTCAGCAGTGCTTACACACTATTAAGACCTTTTCTGCTCTGCATCCCACCCCACCCCATCAGTGAGTAGGCTGGGATAGGCAAGGAGTTGGGAGGGGACAAAGCTGGTCCCAGCTGACCAAAGGGACATTCCATACTATATGATATCACACTCAGCATATAAATCTGGAGAAAGAAGAAGGAAGGGGCAGATGTTCAGAGTGATGGCATTTGTCTCCCAAGGCACCGTTACACGTGATGGAGCTCTGCTCTCCAGGAGATGGCTGAACAAGTGCCTGCCCATGGGAAGTAGTGAATAAATTCCTAGTTTTGCTTTTCTTGCGTGCATCGTTTTTCCTTTACCTGTTGAACTGTCTTATCTCAACCCACAACTCTCACTTTTACTCTTCTGATTCTCTCCCCAATCCCACTGGGAGGAAGTAAGCAAGCAGCTCCATGGGGCTGAGCTCTTGGCTGAGGTCAAACCACAACAGGACATTTGCATATATTAAATGGCTAAACCCTATATATTAAAGTAAGAATAACAATATATATGTTCACTGCATTAATTGTCATCCTTCTTGTTGTATTTTCAATATGTCAAATGGTGAAATATGAGGCATAACAAATCCAAAGGTAAATTTCAATAGTTGTAATGTAAATTTCTAGTATATGTTAAAGTTTCTACATGTAGCATAGTTTTTCTGAAAAATTTTGGGACTGAGCCAGGAAAGATTCTGTGCAAAATTCCACCGAGAGGGAGAAAAGGTAAATAAGGATTAATAGAGATTTCTTTACACTGTTGAAATTTCATGTCCTAAGTTAAAAATTTACATTCTGACATTGATTTCCATGGCCACGTGGAAGAATTCAATATGTGTCTTTGTACACTTTCAACCATGAAGTGAATTCTTTAAATACTCCATTTTCTTGAAACAATCTGGTTTTAATTACATTTCCATGAAAACAAGCTACATTTTAAACCATTCATTTTTTCATAAGAAATCCATTTAGTGTCTCTAATATTCTGTATGATAGAGGCATGTTTTGACTCCCATTTGCATGTCATTATAGGATGCAATGTCATAAAAGTTAAGTAAATATATCCATATCTCATATAGATATTAAATTTTAAACCATAGAGAAGAAAATATGTACACTAAAGGGTGAACGAAGTTGTTACCACCACAGGTATGTTAAATGTACTTTCTTAGTTTAGTGAATCGATTGTCATTATTCTATCCTAGTTACCAGTGACCTGTAATTCATTGGTGTATAGCTATTGTTACACTGACACGTGGAAATAATCTATGAATGTTTTGGTCTTATCTACTTTGATCTAATTTTGTCAAGACAGCAGTGGAGGCCTTTTTGTTTTCTGATTTTAGCAGAATGAGCACCACGAAATATAAATTTGTCTTCTTCACGTCTCTTCCAGGCTTATGCTTCCCATTTGTCTTTATCACTTTAACCTTGATGTGAACCTTTGCTATGGCTATAGCTTCAGGATCTGAAAATCCTTCTCTCACCACAATGCAGCTCTCCTTATCTCTACCATGTTCTGCTCTCTATCTGGGCTGGCATTCCCAACCTGACACGCACCCTGGTGGGGTGCGCTTCTTCATCCTGGGCTTCCCTGCAGTAGCATCCCAGACCCTGGTGCTCATGGAAATGTCCCAGCTCTTACACTACACACAGCAAAGCACAGCATCTCTCATATGCCCTGCTTGACTAAATTTGTTGCTGTCCAGTAGGCATCTGAGGCCATCTTATTTTCAAAACACTACTGTGTCCCTTACACTAGTCACTTCTGTCTCTTCTGTGTTGTTACTGTCAGAGCCCTTCTATATCTGCAACCATCTGGAATAATCTTCAGCATTTATACCTCCACACACACTGTTTTAACTGTCAGATGAGAACATATCCTTTCTTCCTTACCCCAATTCCTCTACGTCATTGGTATGTTTTCTTATTCAACTCTCTGTATGTTTTAATTAAAGCTATAAAATAGACATAGAATTCTGTTAAATACTCTATGCAAAACTACGTTATATTTATGCATTAGTAGTTTACACTGCACAGATTTTATAAGCTTATTCCTTTACCATTCATGAGAATACCTACTGTTTATTTAATAACGACCATATTATCAAATACATATGTTATCTATAAGCTACAGAAGTCTTAAAAACCACACAACCACTCACTAATTTAGCAAATAAAACTTTGATGTTTTTAAGAGAGATTTCACAGAACATGTGTAATAATGAAACCACATGCTTTTCCAATTTTCCAGCTATTGTTGTTGTTATTTGTTGTTTTCAAACTTTGAAAGTTGTATTTGATACTGACAGGAAAAGTAGGTTTTAGTGACAAGGGGAAACTGGTGAGTATTTATTTTTGTGCCTTTTTGTTTTCTTATTATGGAAAACTAGCATGAGATACATCTAAGTAAACAACGTAGATGTTCCCACATGTAAAGTCAATTTCTTTCTCAGTGTAGAGAATGACTAGTTTGTTTTAAGCACAAGCAGATGTTTCTATCTGACCATCTGGCCTATATTTGCTTTATCCAAAACCCTATGCATCCTCATATATGCAGGGAGGAGAAAGGTGGTAATGATGAAAATTTTTTTCTGTTGATTGTGGTAGTAAATCATAATTACACTTTTTCTTGGTAGGAATAAAATGAATATAAAATAATGTGAAAATAAAAGATTGCAAGTAAAGAAAAGATTTTTTTAAGTAAGTTATGAGAAAAAGATTTTGCTGTTCAGCAGATCAACACATTTGACAGTTCTGGTCTGAAATGTCACGAGCTCCTCTCATTTCTGTTCTGCACAGAATCTATCTATCTATGTCTGAATGCCCAGGTGCAGCTGACCTGCAGGGAGAGCATGACTGAGTCTTCAGTTACACATAAGCCTTGTATACACAGTCTGCAATGGGGCATGTTTTATTCCTCATTGACTGGTTTTCATCACCTCTACAATATTTTAATCTATTTAGCCAACATTCTTTTTATCTTGATTAAGCATGACAAATCGGAAATTCTAGGGCTGAGAAAGAAAAATTCAAGCAAACACAGACTACTTGATTTGGCTTAAAAATTCCAGGATACTTTCTTGTATTAAAATTTTTGGTGACTCTGCAAAGCTATTAATAGTTGTAAATTGAGATAGAATTCTGTTAAAAAGTGATGTTAATATCAACAGGTCCTTACAATGATTTTTATGAAAGTCAAAAGTCTCAAGAAATGACACCTTTCTTCACTCTTTGAAATTCAGACTAAGAAAATGAAGGTCTGTTCTTTTAATCATAATGCCAATGAGTAAGAAAATACTGCCTATAGAGACCAGCTTCCACCCACATAAAAGTACCTTTTCAGATTTGAATCACTGGCAAATCCACTTATAAATGGAGTTAATATATTATAAACTAAATTTTCTGTTGTAAGACCAAATATTTCTGCTTATCCTTTACAAGCTGAAACAAAATAAGCTTTGTGTTTGAGACATCTTTGTGTCAGTGGAGCAAAACTACTGACTGAAGTCAGCCAAGTAGGAATTTTCACTGCAATTACAAACCTGTTCCATTATAAACATGTTACATGAAAAGGTCTATTTTGCTTTTAGTACTGGCTTACTTTAGAAATTGCACTTGTCTACTGGAAAACCTTTTATTCTCATGTGTATGTTAAAATTTCCACCTTTCTGAAACATGAAGATTAACAACTGTTTTACTTTAACCCCAGTTGGCAGCTTAGTCCCCTGGGATGAGGAACAGCATCGGAAAAATAAAAACAAGAAAATTCTTGGGATAAGATAAAGACAGTTCAATAGGCAAAGCAAAACTCTGCACACAGGTAAAGCAATGCCAGGAATCCAGTCACCACTTCTCACGGGCAAGTAGGTGTTCAGTCATCTCTAGGGAAGCACGTGTTAGCAGCGACCTGGGAGACAAACGCCAGCACTGTGAACATCCATCCCTTCCTTCTTCTTCCTCCATGTTTGTATGCTGAGCATGATGTCATATAGTAAGGCATGTCCCTTTGGTCCCCTCCCAACTCCTTGCCCATCCCCAGCCTACTCACTGATGGGGTGGGATGCGGAGAAGAAAAGGCCTTGATGGTGTGTAAGTACTGCTCAGATATAACTGAAACATCCTTGTATTATCAAGTTTATTTACAGCAGAAATACAAAATGTAACTGCATATGAACTGCTGTGAAAAAAATTAATGATACTCCAACCAAAACTAGAACAGCAACCTATCGTACAAATTCCTGTTTCAAGCGAACACTCAAAAGTCTTGTTTTCTACATTTATTGCATCACATTGGGCTTTCACTACTCCCCCAAGGTGCACTCTACATTTTGTGGTTTTTTTTTTTAAATTTTCTATGAGACACAAAACATCAACGCTGTCAGCA
>NW_009696147.1:141190-146190 GCF_000703405.1 Apaloderma vittatum
AGAAGTGAAGCTACTTACTACAGTAAGAAAGCCAATTTGTTTTCTCTGTTATATCATTGTGAATCAAGACTAACTATATTGACTTCAGTGGGTAAAGGGGTTGACAGACATATTGCTACTTCTCCTGAATGATCCATATACCTCTAATGATACACCATGATTAATTGTTTAACTCTGAGAGGATGGTGTCTGAGAACAGCAATGATAATTTCCAAGGTTATAGTACAGGTGAATGTTATTCAGGTATTTCAGATGGGTGAATCTAGCTAATTTAAATTACTAAAACCATCTGTTCTGATTTTGTTTGATTTCTTTTATGTCAAATGTTATGTATCTTAAACAGGGCTTAATCAATGAAAATTTATTTTAGGATCTTTTTTTGGCACAAGCACTTAATTCTTCTTCCCATCTACACATTTTTGTATGGACAGAAAGAAATTGATTAAGCTAAGCTTTTATTTATCTGTTGTATTTGAGTGCATCATAAGCACTAGAGAAGAGTTCTCTGAGGTGATGAAGCAACATTTTATGGATCTGACGGGCTGGAACACAAAGATATTAAAGTCAGAAGTAGTCTTTTCAAATACCCAACATCGGGCACCAGCTATCTCATTGTTTCTGAGTACTTGGTCTTTTTGGCTAGCTCTTCACCTGCTCAACCGTGATATTCATTTAATTCTGCAGAAATCAAGGGGTTTGGTTCATACATGAAGTGAAATGCATACTTTCAAATCAAGTCCCTCAAGAAAAGACAATACATTATTAGCTTTGAAAATATTGATTTGAGTTACTTGCCTGCTGCCACCCAAGAACTTCACGGCATAGCAGGCTGTAGAGCAAAGGGCTTCACAACAACACAGTTTCTCAGCGTTATGTTTACCTAAACTATATAGGAAGTTAAATTTAGTAGTTTAATACCCCATCTCTTCTGTATGTACCCTGCATTTTCTGCAGCATATGAGGAAAAAGATCCTGGGAATAAAACCAGTTTATATATCAATTAAAATATCTTAATGTAATTTCTTCTGAATCAGGCAGCAACTCTATGAGAAAAATAGTGGATGGTTATGGAAACAAAGACGGTGTCATAATGCTGTATCATGCCCATTGGTATGGGCAGCTTTAATTACATAATTTCATAACAGATTGAGTCATATAACCTATACCAATATCTATACATACGTATTATGTTTTATTACGAACTGGGAACTCATACAGTCACTAACCAGACCTTCACACTTGAATTAGCGGACTAGAAATATCACCTCCTCTGCCTCAGAAAAGGAGAAGACATGTTGTTTTCCACTGGATTTCACTAATATTTGGTGACATTTTTTTCACATCTTAGCTTCTCATCTGATGTGATTTTCATCCTTGCTTGTTCTTAATTCCTTGGCTTCAGTAGTTGTAAGGTAGTTTAGTTCTCCTTCAGTGATGCATGACTACTTCAAATTACTTCGCTTTCTCTTCACATTACTATTATCAACATTGACACCTGAGTGTTAGATCTCTACCAATAATATTCACCCTGAATTTGAAGGTGAAATTGCAACTATAAAAGCAATGCAAGAGTATTGGGACTTATCATTGACAACACACATCCAGTAAAATACCCTTTAAAAGTTATTTCTCTTCTTTTCCTCCAGCACATGAGATCTGAGCCCAGAAGTATCTCTTCATCAAGACACTAGCTACTCATACCACCCAGGGTGGGTCTGTGCCTTAAGCATGACAGCTCTGTGCCCCAATCCAGCCAGGTTTTCATAACTGTGTTGGAGACAAAACACACTAAAGTCAATGGAAAGGTTCAGAATTATTTCAGATGTCTTCTGACCAAGCCTTTACAGGACATGCTGTTATATGACCATTTTTCCATCTTAAATCTGCTTATTCCCTGATCACCTACTATTAGTTCTGACTGAGTTTTACTGGCCCTCACTTGCCAGTAGTGACCAAGTACAGAACTAAATCAATCTTTGTCAGACCTGTAATTGAGCAGTTCCCTAATTTATGAGACAGCTTTTCCATTAACAACAAAATCTTGAGAATTAAATAAAAACAGACCTTCACAAGTGCTCCTGCATTGGTGAATAGAATAAAAACATTGATAAATGTATGCCCCCTTTCCTAGACTGACTTTGAAAAATTCTGTGTCACAGACCCAGGTCATAATCTGACAACAATTAGGACCACTAAAATAAATAGTTGGCAATTTTTTGTTACGACAGGCTATGCAAAGTTGGGGTTTTTGTCAACTAATACAGTAGTCTGGGACTACGAATTATGTTATTACAGTGTGTCTGCTAGTTTTTAGGTATCTCTACTGTTATGCCCCTTTCCGAGCGTGATAACTTTTTTGTCTTAAATCAGCTGGGACTTGATGAAATTTTACACAGAGGGATGGAAATATCTCCTTAAGTTTTGCTGGAATTTTTTCTATTATTAAGCTAAATCACTTACTCAAAAGGCAACCTGCACATTTTTCCTTTGGTCTTTCTAATGAAGCTTTGAATGTCTCATCAATTAAGGCACGAAAAGTAGACCAGATAAATCACTAAAAAATGCAAGAGCCATGACAGGGAGATGGATTGATTACCTAACAGGTATTTTATACATCTAAGGGCTGAATCTTGGAAACTTACATTCATGTGAATAGTTCATTGATGTATATTGTGCTGTTGTTGTCAAGTTTGAATCAAGCCTTATATTTTTTGATTTTGTGAAGTTAAAAATTAATGTTTAGTTGTTTCATTTATTTTTTCCACAGTTCTTCTCTTACACTATCTGAATGTGTTTGTATTTGGAAAAGTAGACTCATCACAGAACTTGTTTATGCAACATTTTCAACATCTTTTTGAAGTGAAAATGATGTTTGGAAGGTGTTTACCTCAAAGAAATCTAAATACTGACTCTGAGATTTACTATGCATAATTATACTACATACTTTTTAATTTTTTTGTTTAATTTATGCAAATAAACACATATACACTGTCTAAGTTTCTGACAGTTTATACAATTGTGTGGAGTACGTAAAGGTTTTGGATAAATCAACATTAAGACTGAGACAGTCTCTCAATCAAATTGAGCCTAGTTGTTTGAAGCATCGTAAGAATCGACAAAAAAGAATACAGCGTATGTGTTGTGGAAGCAAGAAAAAGAGGAGACAGAAGTTTAATTTTCTTTGTTTCACTGATAACAGATTTAAAATTTGCAGTATTCAAACACCATTACAGATATTAAGTATGTTTCTTTTTTCTATTTTTAATAGTTCAATAGTTAAAAATATGGCAAACCTCTAATATAGATAAATATACATTACCACAAGCAGAATAGAATACAGATGTACACTGGTGGAGCAGGGAGGAGGGGTAGAAAAATCTCTAAACACAGTTCTTCATCCAAAATACAGGTGGAAGTAGAGGAGTTAATATTGGCACTTGATGTTCCAGTGAGCACTATAGCATTCCAGTGGATATCCATCCATTTGAAGTATTGTTTACATACACAGAAAAAAGACCCTCAGATTTTCAGTTGCATGTAAGTAGCATCAAGCTGCCTAAAATCAGTCTAAAACATAAATCCTACCCTGTAAAAATTTAAATTACTGAAAGGAGAATCAAAATTGGAATCAGAAGTATAAAGTAGGATTGTTAGAGGGGGAAAAAAAATGCAGAACACACATAGCCACATATCCACATATGCAGGGACAGCAATGAATTTGATAAACTACATACTGATGGAAAAGGTGTTAGGAATTTTGTGTGTGTTCTATATGTAAAGTACTTCATTAGGAGGCATCCCAAAGACCCTATTCTCTCTGTGGTAGACTTGCTCTCCTTTTCCAGAGAAAGAGAGGAACAGCTAGGAGCTGCAGCTCTTCTTCCTGTATTTTTAGTCCTCCACTCTGACTAGAGGAATGACAAAGGCAAGAGACCTAACTTTCACACCTCCTGGTTGTGGCTCAGTGTCGGAGTCCTACTCCTCTAGTCTCCAGACCCCACGCAGTCAAGCTGCACTCCTGCACCTGCTTCTGTTACTCTTCCTTCTCTAGGGGAAAATGAAGGAAACAGAGCCAGAAGGGAAGGAAAGAAAACAAAGTGGTCCAAAATCCCCTCATGCCAAACTCTCAATCTCTCTTTAACAGTGACCAGGGAGTCAAACTTTTATATCACCACTCTTTAGACACTGTAGATTCAGCTTCTTTAGCCTCAGTTGCTCATGCCTATATTCTATGAAGGCATTACTTTTAGTATCCTCAGCCTATTACCTAGTTGCATTTTAAGTATCTCTAAATATTGAGGCTTCACAACTTCTGGGAAACCTGATCCAACGTTTAACCAACCTCAGAGTACAAAAGTGGTTTGTGTTCAGCCAGAATTTCACAATTTCTAATTTATTCCTGTTGCCCCTTGTCAATGGGCCTTCTGAGAAGAGTCTTCTTCCCTCTCATGAATTGTTTGTATATATTGATAGGATCTCCCTGAGCCTTCTTTTTTTTTCAGGCTGAATAGTCTCACCTCTTGCAGCACCTCTCTTGATCATCTTTGTGGCCCTGTGCTGGACTTGCTCCAGCAGGTCCATATCTTTCTTGTACCGTGAAGCCCAAAATTTACGGAAGGGATCAGTGATCTCATTCAAGTGAACTGTGAACCGGTCACCGTTTTACAGAAAAAAAATCTAAGCTGAAGTAGCACAAATTGGTACCTTTATTCATTGTTTTTTAATGTCAGCAGTGAGATAGATTAGAAGAGAGGCTGAAACATCCTCTCACCCCTATTTTCAGTCCTTCAGCTTCAGTTAGGGTACACAGTTTGCCCCCTCACACACAAACAAGAGTATTCATTCTGTGGATAAATAGAGGGCTTAAGTTTCCAGGGTTGTTAATCTGACAACTTTCAAAGCACTAAATTGATTAAAAATTCTAAAAACAATTATTCACACATTGTATGAGGGATTTTCATGGGCATTGCATCAGAGCTACTTGTCCTTTGGATATGATA
>NW_009696147.1:148690-175668 GCF_000703405.1 Apaloderma vittatum
AAAACTAAGTAAGCCTGTCATGAGCTTGCCAAGGCTACCAATGTAAAGGCAAACAGCTGTACAATGGCAGCAGAGAGGCACTGTGTTGTGTTTAAATACAGTCAGGCAGAAGCCAGTGGATAATGCTCAGTAATGGGTTAATCAATACTTATTATGGTTTTATTGGTTCACTAAAGAGAGAACAGAACCTAGTGAGCACAGAGTCGAAAAATCACTGCATCTGATCTAGATAACATCTTCTCTCCCTTAGGGATTTCCCTATTCAAGAATCCAATTTACCATGCCTGATTGACAAGGATTGGATCCTAGGGAATCACATAACTCTTTTTAGGACCCAATAAAATCCTAATGGATTTGTCTGACCGGTCAGGAGATTCAAGTTTTACTAAACTGAGGGGCTTTGTTGCAATTAGCCTGTATTCTACTTGCAGTTGAAAAGCTATTAGGAGTCATTGCTTTCTAAAATGCTGGAGCCATGCTGGGTTCTGAATGCCAGATAGAGTTACCTTTCTCTGCAAAAGGAGACAGTTACAATGGATCACAAAATTCAGAAAGCTTAATGTTAAATCACATTAAATTGGTGACCCAAATGACGAAAAATAGTATCTTTCAGGTTAAGGGAAATACTTTTCTTTTGCGTCTTATTCAATTAAAAAAATACTATACAGCAGATTTCAGCCTTTGAAATATATTTTAAAGAATAAATGTGTTATTTAAAACTGTATATTCAACACCTCTAAAAAAAAAAACCAAAACAACAAATAGATGAAGATATTATTCTTGAAATCCTTTGTGTCACTCTGTTAATTATTATGGAAAACTAGTTGTTAATCATAGAATCATAGAATAGTTTGAGTTGGAAGGAATATTAAAGATTTAGTCCCACTTAAATCAGTCTGCTCAAGCCCTATGCAAACTGGCCTTGAATATTTCCAAGAAGGAGGCTCCCATAGCTTCTCTGGGTAACTTCTTCAAGTGCTTCAACACCCTTGCAGTGAAGATCTTCCTTATATCTAATCTGAACCTACCCTCTTTCAGTTTAAAGTCATTATCTCTTGTGCTGTCACTACAAGCCCTTGTAAAAAGTCCCTCTTCAGCTTTCCTTCAGGCCCCCTTTAAGTACTGGAAGGTCACTGTAAAGTTTCCCCAAAGCCTTCTCCTCTCCAGGCTCAACAATCCCAACTCTCTCAGCCTGTCCTCGTGGGAGAGTTGCTCCAGCCCTCTGACCATCTTTGTAGCCCTACTCTGGAATTGCTCTGACAAATCTTTATCGCTCTTATATTGGGGGCCCCAGATTCAAACAGCAAACTGTCACTGGGGTCTAACAGAAGCAGAGTAGAGGGGCAGAGTCACCACCCTTTACATTCTGGCTGCACTTCTTTTGATAGAGCCCAGGATATGATTGGCTTTTTGGAGTGCAAATGCACATTGCAGGGTCGTATTGAGCTTCCTGTCAACAAACACATCCCAAGACCTCTGCAGGGCTGCTCTCAAATCTCTCTTTGCCCAGCCTGTATTTGTGCTTGGGATGGTCCTGACCCACGCGCGGGACTGTGCATTTGGCCCTGAACTTCATGAGGTTCACAAGGTGACCCCTGCTCAAACCTGTCAAGGTCCCTCTGGCTGGTATCCCTTTGCTCCAGAGAGTCAACCACATCATACAGCCAACCTATACCAGAATATGCTTCCCCTGCATGTCTCAAGCCTAGTGATTCTTTTGTATCAGAGCTGAAATAGCTTATTCTTGTGGTTTTTGAGCAGTAAGTTTACATGGACAGCAACTGTCATGCTAGCTGACTCTGATACAAACGTACATATTAATTTGTCTCCCTTATGAGAAAAATAGAAGCTATTTAATATATAATTTTGTGATTAGACCCGTACAGGACTATTTGCAGAAATCCAGCATCTGTTACTTTCTGTTCTTTTTACAGCCACATGTAATTAAAAAATATTGTTGTATCACTTAATAGACAATCTTCATTTATGTTGTAGTTCTTGACTGGCTCAGAAATTAACACAAGGGTAGAAGCGGCTATAAAAAATTAAAATGAAGCAACAGGCACATTTTTAAGCAATGTAAATTTCAATCTACAAATCTCTTCCTTTGGAAGGAAAGAATGAAGAAATAATGGCAACACTGCTTTTTGGATTTTCTTTCCTCTTATTCCTTCAAGATAATAGAGTTTGCCAGCACAAATCTGGCAAACATTCAGTGGTCTGCTTCAGACAAATGTCATACGTACTTCTTATTCTTGCTATCTTTCAACAACCCTGAAATGCTTGGAGTAGGAGGTCTACAAAAAGACAAAAGCTTGAAGTTGTATTAAGCTTTATTGTGATGCTTCCCTCACCCAGAAGAGCAAGGAAGAAAGCTCCTCTGAGGTCTTGATTACAACTTATAAACATCTTACTTAGAAATCCCAAACTATGTTTCTCACGGATGTCCTTAGACAGATTGATTTCAGCTAAATTCAGCTACAGAAGAATCATTGAACAGAATTTAGAATTTACTACCGGAGAAAGATGAGTGTCTTTGGAAGGTGTTTAATCTCATGCTACAGCAGGGACCATGAATGGTTTTTGGAAGTACTTATATGGGTGAAACTCAGATGCCCAGCTGAAAGTAGAAATACAAATCTGAAATAGTTAAAAATGAACTAAGCATATCTCTCCCACAGTTATGAAGGCATCTAGGGGAGAGGGAATGAAATTAAAGAATTGTTAAATCTTCAAAGGACTTTAAATCTTTTCTAAAAACTGGAATTTTTTCAAAGTTCATATACTTAAATGACTTGTCTCTGTCTCTTGTAGTTGCCTACATCTAGACAGCTAATAAAATTCCTAAGAAATTTCTTTAGAAAATACTCTTCACTTACAGATCAGATATTTTTCAGTGACTGATTTTATGGAAAGTATATATTGGACTACACTGGAGCCCGAAGTCATTTATTTACAGAAAAACAATAGTGTGGTTAGTGGCAAGTCAATTATTCTGTATCATGATACTTGTGTCTTGTTTTATAGTAGCTTTTCATTATTTTACAGTACGGACCATATTTTGATAGACAGACTGTTTAGAATCTCCCTTATCTCTCCCAAATCACAGTCATATAGGCCATTGCCGTTCTTTTTTGAGTGCCTGACAACACTGTGGTAGCTAGATGAATCGCTTCCGCCGCAAATTTATACTAGGAAAGTATGTAGGTTGAAATTTTCAAAAGTGAATATTGATTTGGAATGCCCAACTTGATATACAGAACTGTCCTTCCTTTTTAAAGGAGAGATAACCATCTGAATATCATAAAATTTCTTACAGATTAAAATGTACATGTGAGATATCTCCAGAATTCTTTAGAAATTCTTTTTCAGTTTCAGAATTGAAATAAACCAGCAAATTTTAATGAATTTTCACTTCAATTTCAACCTTTAAAATACTTCAATTGATTCTAAAAAAACTTACTGCAGTGTAACAGTGAACATGCCTGTAATGTTATTTAAAGAGATCTCTCACTGAAAAATGTCTCTGGTTTCAACATTTCCAATCCTTTTGGTACAGAGGTGTGAGTGTCAGACATGTTGTGGTCAACTTGTTTCAATTAACTGCACCAGTTAGAATTCAGTGAGAAGAACATAAAGATTTCAAACAGATTTCAAATTTTTGAAGTTGGACTTGCTAAATAGAGTTCAAGAGAACTATGATATATCTGATATAGATGCACAAGGAGTACATAAAGTCTCCTTGATACGAAGTCTGCTCTGTAGTTTCAAAAATCAGCCTGATTTTCCTTGGGTGCCAAATACTGAGATACATTAATTCAGACACTTAACCTTGAACTTCATTGGTTTCCTTAACAGTAGCATTTCTTAACACATTGAAAAGCAGCTTTCTGTCTGTGACTATGAAATAATTGCCTGCTTGTTTTCTGAAGTGAAGATGGTATGGGTACCGACTATGCATTCTCAGGATATTTACGTCAATTAACATTTGAGTTATTTCAAAGGAATCTAAACTTTCAGTCAAATATGAGCTATTTACTCTTGTTTTCTACTATCAGTTTCTTCCTTTTTAAAATGTAAGATTATTCACACATAATTTTAAAAAATTGGATTTATTTTGCTTTTCATCATCAGTTGAAATGGAAAAGTGTTAAACTTACTAGTTGCAAACCAAATTGTAGCGGTACACATGTAATGTAGATTGCACAGATAATTTTACACATTCACATAAGCTTTTTTGGAGTTTTTTTGTCATATATTTCAGAGAGTATAGGGTCTTGCTAACAGAAACAAAACAAATGCAGAAGCCATTATGCCTTATAACGTACCCTGGTGTGGTATTCTACTGATGATTCATTTATTTCTGTTTCGTGTCTTTAATGGTGGTTAGTCCAAAGAGGCTATGGCTTTTAAAAGTTGTTCATACATTTTATTGCCTTTTAGTAGAGATTTATTCTCACTTTATTACAATAATAAATAAGTTTATTTAACATGATTTCAAAAAAAGAAAAATCTTTTTTTTTTCCTTAAACTTAAACTGCCATATCTCTTCTGGATGCCTTTACCTGCTGAATGAGTGATATTAAGAAAAAGTATGTATCAATGTTGCATAAAGGAAAGTTCCATTTTAGGTCTTTTTTCTCATGCCAAAGCACAGGTGCTTCAGATACACCTAATTATAGTAGTAATTAAAGTTATTACCTTGACTGTTTATTCAAGGACACAAGGAGGTCTAATGGGAACAAATCAAGATATAAAGACTTGCTGTCAATTAAGCTCAAAGGCTTGAGGAGATAATGAAGGAGGTTTGGAGTCAAGTTTCAGTTCTGTACAATAACAAAAATAGCAATTCAGCACCTCTTACTTTTCCTGGAACTGTCCCAACAGTTCGGGAGAAGAAAGACAAGAAGATTACCCAGGGTAACATGATCTTAAGAGTACCCAGAGAATAATGGTGTTCTCCCATAGCCACTTCAATAGCAGAGCCTGCTGCCAACAGGAGATGAGACCACTACAAATATAAGCCTGTTAGTCTGAGAACAACAAATCTGTTCGGCTTCTTGTCACAGATCCTGTCAATATAGCGCAGGCCGTAGGACAGGTGAAATGTGACTCTGCTGTGGGCAGTGTGCTCGTGAGTCTTTGTCTTTGTAAAATGGCGTGACATGACTAGTGCTACTTTCACAGAGATGTAATTTAGGACTGACAGTACATTGGAAATATCCTCCTGCTACAAGTTTCCTTAGTGTGCCTCTATTAAAGTAAGGACAGAGGAGCTATGGCAACTATAAGGCAAGATAAGTGATTTACTGACCTTCTGTACTTGTTTTATCATTACGTCTATAATTTTGAACCTATCAGGGTCAAAAAAGCTATATCATACTGACTGGGAATATTCCTATTGGGTGGTTTCTTGGCTTTAATATAACTGTGTATATGCACATAACTCAGAATAGACAACTACAGAGCTTGTTTGTATATTGCCAGCCAACTGAAAATATCAAATGTGCATCACTTAATGAATTAGATTAGTCACACATTTTAAATATTCTGTTCTTGCTGTCTGATTTCATTATGTATATTTTACAGTAAATTACTAGGAATGTTGCTTGATAAGTTGGAAGATAGTGTATTTCAGTTACAGATATTATACTATTTTTCTTTGGAGCTGACAGTTCCAAATATTAATGAAAACACAGAGCTGCTTCTAAAAAGTAACTGCATATAATAGGGAAAATTAATTGATGAAAGGTAAATACCTGTATTTTCCTTTTTGATCTGATAGGTGCAGGTCTGTAAAGAGAGGAAAACATTAAATCAGAATAATAGTCTCTTTTATTGCATATGTCCCACAAATAAAGAAAGAGGTTTTATATGCTGGCACAGTAGGAAATTACAGCAGCAAGTGCATGGTATCTGGTTAGAATCTGTTCAAAAGTGAAACACCAGCATGTGGTTGGTTAGAGCTAGGACTGAAATGGGATTTCCTTACTTTGACAATAAGTAACTTTTTTTCTTATTTCAAGAAAAATTAGGAAATATGTCATAGTGCTATATGGAGGTGTTTCACAACCTACGCATTTAAAACGTGGTAGAGGGAGGTTAGTCTCACTGGCCAAGACATCCCACAGTGCTAAGTTCCTATGGCTTCCATTCCTATGGTTGTTCTCCCAGCTCATGGTGTTCTGTAAGAAATCACCAGAAAACAAACGGGGTCTAGATGTCAGTTTAAAGCCAGGACCTTGCAAATGGATCCATTCACACATGTCCCATTGATTTCATTAACTTTGCAAGATTCAGAATTCAGGCCCAAAGGGTTATGTTAATTCTGTATAGGGACTTTGAGGAAGCTCTCCAAGATTAGGGGAGGTGTGAAATAGGTTTCTTCCTTCAATATACCGAAGCTCTTCTGAAGTTGTCTGGGTCACACTAAAGAAGATTAGAACCCCAGGGAAAATTTTAGGAAAGCATTTTATTTACAGATTATTCTCCTTATCTTTTATTTATTTTCTCTTTTCCTGCCACTCTACTCTTTTGTTAAAAGAGACATCAGCAAAACCACAGACTCTTATGTAGTTTTGTCATTGCCTACTGATTACTCCCAACCCAATATCCTAATCCTTTGTTTATTTTATCACAATTGTTTATTATAGAAATTACTGAGGTTATAAGCAAGGTTATGATTTTAGTGGTAGAAAAAATGAGCATTAACTAAATACATAACCCTTCTGGTCTTTCTAATTTGTTTAGGTACCATTAATTTCTCCTTTGAAAGTCAATAGGTTTCATATAAATACAGTGAAACTTGCCACGTTGACGCCAGGACAAACTCTATCCCAGTTTTCCAATAGAATCATTGGTTTTGATTCCAACTTCTGTAGCAACAGAGACCCAGCTCTTTTGAAGTGGCAAAGAAATGCCAGTGGACTTCTATTATTCAAAATTCAAAGACTTCTCCACTGTGAGGTGAGGTAGCAAGGAGTTATTAAGGGAAAACCTGAAACTTTGCAAACATAGACACCTGAATAGAAACTTCCTACTTTAACTACTTAAGTTTATCTAGCCTAAGGCTAAAACGCAGATGCTTGAACAAAGGAGTAGAGATTACTCCATTTACTGTCAACAAGAGGCCATTTCATCAGGAAGTGTCTGTAGCCAGGCAAGAGTAAACACCAGGCACAAAACACTGGTCTCACATCACATCTGTGATAGACCTAAATATTACGCAATTTTGTCCTCTTGCAATTCTCGAACTAAGAAGTTCTGCACACTGGCTTCTGCTCCTTCAGTCATGTGTGTGCACATGTATATTTTGCATTAGCCTATCGTTTATCTAAAAAGATAAGGAGAAGGAAATTTCAAACTCTTTGAAGATAAGAATGGACTAAAACTCAGGACTGCTACTTTTTAGAAAAGTATTCTTATTTTCATAATTTTGAAAATTCCCTAAGTTGAAGGATGAGCTTCACAATAACTAAGTGCCTTCTGAGATGCCCTGCAGTTGCCCAGCATCCTCAGCTGAGCTTCATTGATGTACATGGCGCCACCAGGTCCACACAGAGGGAGACACAGTCTGAGCAAAAGCACAGCTAGAGAGTTTTAGATTCTTCTGGAGTTAGAAGCAGGTTCTCCATGACATTTACTTCCTTAGTAGGACTAATTTATATTAGAATTTCCTCCAGGAAGGGATCTCTCACTGTTTATTTTAGAATAAGACCTTCCATACACTATAATGCTCCAACATTCTCAAAGCAAGACTAGAAACCAGAATATATATGACAGTTCAGGGAGAATTGCAATCTTCCTCTGAGGGCAGTAAGAGACACTTGCCTGAGTGATGATCAAACCTGAACGATCTAGTAGAGTCATGTGCAGCTCATATTATGTTTTCTTTTTCTTTCTTTTTTTTAAGGATGTTCTTCTTTCCCCTTTCTCTTAAATATATCAGGCTCACTGTATTTTTCCTTTTTCTATCACTATATCATTCTTTTTTGTATATGTACAACAAACCTCAGTATACTCCTAGTAACTAAATCATCCAAAAGTATTTAAAAAACCCTTTGCCTTGCACAAGATCAGTCTTGTGACAAAGAACATAGCACTGTTATTATTGATAAAGTTAGGAAAAATAAACATATATAGCCTCTAAATATTCTTCTTTCACTTGAAGTCCTCTTTCCAAGGTGATTGTGTTTGTTAAACAGCAGCCTTCTCAAACCAACTTGCCTTCATTTGTCTATTAGCGTGAATGAATACCAGTCTTTCTAGAAAAAAATTCCTCTTTGTAAAAAAACTGAATTATTGGCACCGCCTTGACAAGACCTATTCCCACTTAAGTGCCACAAAAAGAGAGTGGAGGATAGTAAGACGTGAAGTCCAAAGGCACTCATAGCAGACGTCATGACAAATTATGTAACATCAAGCACCTGGGAAACCCATGTATACTGTTTGTTGTGTCAAAATATCTGCGGACTGTAACAGGAAAGTGCTGCCTGCTTTCTCACTTTGTTTTTTAAATATTCTGTGCACTCTTTGAAAGCAGTCCCATGACAGCAGACAACAAATTGAACTTCAAAGAAATAATGGATTCTGACATAGTGCATGATTTTTTTCACTTTCCTTGAATTTTTACTCTCCAGTTTTACACTTTCCCAGACCAAGAAGCAATCTGCCAAAAGGGCACAATTTGAACCGGTCAACAGCCAGGCCTCAGATTCCCTTTCATGCTACAGAACTGAAAGTGGTAGATAATATATTCTTTTTCACTTTAAAAGTGTTCTTGATTTGTGCGTGCAAAAGTACAATGGGCAAATAGAAAGTGCCTTTCCCATAAGCCTCTCTTGCTAGTTTGCTTATAAGTGAGAGATCATTTTCATTACAACCCTGGTCTAGAATCTTTTTATACACAGTGACAATAATTTTCTTTTTTCCAATAAATAAACCAGATATGCTGACCACAACAAATAGTGCATTTAAAATACATATAGGTAAAATGGAAAGTCAGATCATTGTTGGCCATGCCCAGAAATGTCACAGTTGTTCCTACATGGACTAAATCTCCATTGGCCTCATACCGCAAAGGCAGCTCTCTAGGAAATGTGGGCTCTTATGTCATGTTCTTCTACTGCAGTAGATCAGGGATTAAAGATCAATATAAGCAGCTTTGACGCTTGAAAGTCATTTGCCTAAACACATACTATAGATACAGGACAAGAATGGAGTTTGTCATATACACCTCTCTCCTAGAGAGAAGCTTAAAGTGCCCTCTTACACAGTGCAATTTACCCTGAGTGCAGATTACATTACAAAAGGGTGAATGGCCTCTACAAGGCAGCTATTCCCACTCCTTTGCAGATGCATGGGGAGTGAGTAATGTCTGGCTACGACCCTTGCCCTGACATACTGACCAGCACAGCCTGGCTGGTGCAGAGAGAAGAAATCATCTGTACCAGGTAAAAGGCTAATGCAGTTTATTTTCTTCCTGGAGCAAGGGGTAATCAGGGACTATGCTGTGACTCTCTGAGTCATGGTTCAGTCCCTGATCTCCGGAGATAGGCAGAGAACAACTGCTAGGGATAATTCAGCAGCATGCTCCATGAAAACAAGATGTTAAATATAGAACAGAAAGTTACATTTTAAGGACTGGAAAAGCTACTGAAAAATGTGTGGAAGACACAGGTTAAATGGTGCAGCCTGTTTTCTTTTGGTTGACTTTTCCCTCTTTGCAATTACAGCATACTCTGCCTTGCCCATGTTCCTGCCTTGTCCCAGGCTATTATCATAGACACTGATCATTTCTACAAATGTGTTGATTATAAACTTCAGTAATTATTCTTCTAATTAAATTTTCCACATTCTTCCACAAAAAAAAAAAAGGTAAGCTGGTTTTAAGCCTTTTTGACTACATTTTTTTCCATGTCATTCCTAATAAGATATAGAGTTCTTATACCCGAAAAATTTATCCATCATAATATTCAGTTAGAGCCAAAGGCTTTGTTAACATGGTTCTATCTGTTTATGAGTAATGAGAAAATTGGAGTTCAGATACTCTTTAAAATTTTAAATAATAAATTTTTCCAGTTTTTTATCCTTCTGAAATCATATATTCTTTTATGCTGCTGTATTGTGTTCAAATTGTACAACAAAACTCTTGCAAATGCTGATTTTCTTTTTTCTAATAAACAAACAAGAATATGGTCACTGAAAGTTTTGTTGGAGTGATATCTTAGACACAGGATACAAATCGTAATTTATAAATTTGATGATATCTTCGTGTAAATGTTCCTGAATGCAAATTATTATTCACTGAACTTGTCCTAGTGCATTTAATGAGAATGCTTGGAGGAGCACAGATTACTTGTATGATAAACGTATTATAAGATCTAGCCAATAAGCATGAGGCAACATTATATCAAACAGTGGAGATTCTATGAGAGATAGGCGTATCTCAGTTCCCCTGCGGGTGATGATCATTCATGAGTGTGTCAGTAAGTCTATTCTTTGCACTCTGAAAAGTATAGGGAGATTTAGTAAGCGTGCAGTACCAGGCCTTCTTTTGCTGCTGCTGATTAGGGATCAGGCAGACAGTTTCCTTCTCTGACATCACTTTATTGCAGGTTTCAAACAGACACTTCACACTTTGTGTGAACACCAACCGTAATTTCTGTCACAATTCATTAAGATCCAACAAACCCTCCTAAGGCTACTGATGAAACTTCAGCAGTTAATATTCAAAACATGAAAATCTAGGCTTGGATTCTAATTTGCCACTGATGCAATATTAAAGCAATATATGTATAAAATATTGATGCTGTATTTGTTCTGAATTTATTTTATTTAATTTTTTACACATGGATAAAACCCTTGCGGCCTTAAAACAACATGTCTCATTTTCAAGGATGTCCTGGGGGGCAAACAGATGAGGAATATACACACAGCTTGGTAACCTGAACAATAGTGTGGTAGAGGAATTGTGCTGAAAAATATACTCTTTCATGAGCAATAAGGGTTTTGCTGATAAAAATAAAAATGTTGTCTTATCTGTTTGACCAGTTGATAGGATATAATTTCTAATACTACACCCTTGAACCCATCCATAAGAGGAAGAAGCCTGGAGAAAACCTGGAGATAAGGTCCTTCAGTTATTCTACCAGTATCAAGAAAAACTCAGATTTGCTTTTCTGACAGAGCCTTTCTTTTCAATAATCAGATTAAGTAACGCGTAAAAAGTCTTGTGCATGTTAATTGTTCTGATGAAGAAAATAAAATTCTGGTGATTCTGGTTTTATCTGCAATGCTGACCAAATCAGAAAGTTTAAAACTAAAAAAAAAAGTCTTATACTTAGAAGTACATTAATTAACAGTGTATTTGTACAGTTCAGAAAATGTTGAGTTCTTGTAAGTATCATTTTTAAATTTTCTTCTCGCAGTTACAAAGATAAGATACGTTGTGCCATATTTGATTTTTGAGCACCACCTGCTCAGCATTCATCATACCATTGTCATTTATTTGGAGATTTAGAAGAAATAAAAAGAATTTTTTTTTTCTGTGTCCAAGGTTGAGCTACACTCAGTAGCTGTAATCAGTAAAGTTTACAACTATCAGTGCAGTGAGGTCCTGGAACAGCAGTAGTGCTAAAAATAATGAACTTCATTTTAAATGGAGTTTAATGAGGTTATGAAAAAGATTATATGATGTGGCTTCCTGGAATATCAGAGGCCTGAAATTGATGATCTCAGAGATTCCTCCCAGCCATGTGTTTCTAAATTTGAATGGCTTTTTACCTTTAATATCTCAGTTGCTAACATGACTACAAATTGTATTACTTAATTTTTAAAAATTCTTTCTTTTCTTCAACTAAGGGACTATATTCTAATTTGTAGGCATACCACACAAACATGAATTACGTAGTGATACAGATATAAAAGGCACTTTATAATGCATGAAACAAGGGCTGTAATCTGCTCATATTCCAAACTAGACATGAGAAAAAACACCTGACAGAAAGAGTCTCTTTTATTTGGGACACAAGCACTGAAGTTCTGAACAAAATTTTCAAATTAACAAAAAAAGTCAGACAAATTTAAGATATAGTTCATCACTTTACAAATAATTTCAGAATTATGAGTCATTACCTGTATGTCAGTTCCTGAAGTATCCAAGTCATAACATTAACATTGTGAATGTTCTAAGAGATTTTTTTTTTCCATTTTCAGTGCAAATAAGTAGATAAATTATCAGAAGTTCTTTAGGTTATGGAGGAGCCTTGAGCTTTCTACCCTCAGCATATTAATAGTAACACTGTTCCTTATTCATTGCAGCTAAAGGTTACTCATAGCTTCTCCTTTACTTGTGCCTTTCTTTTAGAGACAGCAGCTAATGGAAACACTTGTGTAACTGGCAGATTTTATGTCCTACTTTGCCTCAAAGCTGCCTTCACGAAGAGAAATAGAGATTTTCAGAAGGAGAATTGTCTAACAGACTCTGAATATGCATCATCTACTTGGACATGCTAGTTCTAAGTCATAAGCAAGTGAAGAAAAAGCAAGGAGATAAGTCTGGACCTAACGGGAGAGTAGCCATCTCAAGATTGCTATTGTAAGAAAGAATGGATAATAAAATGGACCAATAAAAGAAGAAGAAAGTTTAAACATCAGGATTCACAAGTTTAACATAAAAACTATCCTGTATAAACAGAGTCGAATCTTGTATAGGAGACAAAAAAATGAATAATTATTTAGCCATTTGAATTTAAAGAAAACAAAAGATATTAGTGGTACTGAATCTATATTGAAAAAAAAAATGTATAAAAAATCTGTCCCACAAGCTAAATTAACATCTTGCTTCAGTTTCTAATCGGGGTGTCAATGCTGAATGTGAAAAAGATGATAGGTTCATTAGTGAATTAAGAAAACACAAAAGACAATTCAAGCATCTGAAGCAGAAGCAAAACTCTAGCAGTTTAATGAACTAAAATCAAATCAGATTGCATGATACCATTGTCAAAATCCGAAAGAGCTACCATATGAAGTTGAAAGACCTTGTATTAAATCTTTTAAATATATCTATTAAGTCACAACTCCATTGTTTTAATGCAGAAGAGAAAATGTAATTTCTTAATTTGAAAAAAGGCAATGAAAATGGTCAAGGCACTGCTACAGAGTCCTCTGAACTGGATTCCCATTTTATACAAGGCATTAGAATGAAATGCACAAAGCGAGAGAAGTTAAGCAGCGAGAGTTATAACCACCAAGCTCCTCACAGACTTCATACCTCTATGTGGTTGTGTATCATTGTTATATTTGGAAATCATAGTAACTCGTTCACATGGAAATAATCTGAGTGATTATGGTGGGCTGACCTTGGCTGGCTACCAAATGCCCACCCAGCTGTTCTCTCACTCCCTCTCCTCAACAGGACAGGGGAGAGAAAATAAAATGGAAAAGCTCATGGGTCAAGAAGAAGACAGAAGATCAGTCACCAATTACTGTCATGATTAAAACACTCTTGACTTGGAGAAAGTTTATCTTCTTTATTGTTAATTAAAAATAGAGTTGGGTAGTGGGCATCAAAAACAAAACTAAAAAAACTTTCCACATCCCATGCCTGTCTTCCCAGGCTCAGCTCTACTCTTTCATTCTCAACTTTTCTACTTCCTCCCCTCCCTACTCCAAGTGATGCAGGTGGGATGGGGAATGGGGGTTGTAACCATTTCATAACAGTTTCTCTCTGCCAACACTTTGCTGTGTAAACCCAATACAATGGTTTGTGCCTATTTAAAACAAAAATAAGTTCTTATAGCTACTCTAACTTAGACATGTTGAGTAGCATACATATATTTAGGTCTGTGTAATGTCATAAGCAAATACTCAATATGTATCTTCCAGGAAATAAATAATCATTAAAATCAATATGTGTGTGTCATAAGTTAGTATTTTTGTCAATAACTAGTAATTTCAAAGAGTTCTTAGATTTTCTAGTTTGTTTTCTTTAAAAGAAACAAAAAATCTCTGAGTTGTAGATTTGTTGATGGTAGTGGTAGTAGTGTGACTGATCAGATTTCTTGGTTTTTTTCATTCACTATTTTAGGGGTATAAAGGGTTAGACCTTTAGATATCTTGAGCTAGATCATTAAAATGATTTGAAAAAATGCAATAATGTTCTAACTGGACGTTTGAGTTTTCTGGGAATTCATAAACAGATGAGTTGCTGAGTTTCATACCATGATGTTCAGACACCACTTCAATGCTACATTATGCAATGTTTTTGTATTAGAATAGTTGTGTTGAAGTGCTGGGGTCTGAAATAATTGTTTAAACAATAGCGAGGGTTTAGATATTGTTGCAAACTTTCCTACCTTGCCTCAGTCATGTTACTTTACTGTTAGACTAGAGGACATCTTCTAATAGTTCTAAATTAGTTACTTTTTCACACACTTTCTATTGATGTTTTCCACTAATCCTATAACCAATGCATCCTCTTTTATATTAAGAGGAGTTAGGCTAACAAGATATCGAAAGATTATTGGTCATCTTTAAAATACTTTTATTGATCACTGAAGAGAACCTGACTATCTCATGTGATTTTGTAGTGTCCCACATTTATAGTAGTAAATATTTAAATGCAGAGTAATTAAGTCACATTTGATACTGCAGTATGTATTGTTACTTTTTAAATTACAATATTGTTGCTATTTTGTTGTTTTATTGGTTGCTGATTAAGAGAAACACTTCTTGTTTCAAACATATTATTTGCAAATACTTCTTTCATTTACTCACAATTGCCCTGCTTTTTTAAGCCTCATGAAAAGCTGCAAAATTCTATGAACAGGGACTTTGTCTTTCCAGATTTCTGTGAAACATGTTATGTACCTTAAGCATTATACAAAGATAATAGACACTGCTCTAGCTAAAAATAGGGAGATCCTAGAGAACAGTTTTAATTTTCTAAAACATCTAACAAGAAATGAAAGATTTTTTCACCACTTAAATGTAAAAAAATAATTGTATACTCATATTTAAATCCAGCAGTTGTAAGTATGTTTGAATATTGAACACAAATATCACAGTTCTTTATTAAATTGTCCTAATTTATTATAATAATGAATAATTTTGACTTATCTAAGAAGAAATAATAGAAGTGGGTTTATAATAAACACTTGAGATCTGCGAAGACTCCATTATAAACACTGGTAAATAGAGTACTGGATTAGTAAGAGCATTAGTACTGTATTCATATAGAGGAAAAAATGTTAAATTTAATTTCATCACTAGATTGTTGTTTGAGTAACTATTCTTTCTGTTCTAGTGTGGCTATACACAATTTTTGTTGGCATAGTTTAGAAGGCTAACCATTGGCTATGAAAAAGCTCAATAAATCAATAGCAATTGTTATGATAACAAGAAGTGGGATGCTGTGGAATGGCAGTTGTAGCATTATGCATGAGTAGAGCCATGACTTGTTTGGGTCTATTAAGCTAGTATTTATCCATGATTACATAGAGAATTTAGTCATAGAGATGGAAGCTGCCAATTATGTTCTAATAATCATAGAATCATAGAATGGCCTAGGCTGGAAGGGACCTTAGAGATCATCTAGTCCAACCTCCCTGTCATGGGCAGGGACGCCACCTCTCAAATAGGCCAGGCAACACATGGGGATCGAGCGGGAATCGAACCCGCGACCTCGATGTTGTCATTGTTGTCAGTACCGCGCTCAAACCACTGAGCTAACCAGCCTACTAATGAACCTTACTATTCCATAAAGATATAATAAAGATAAAAAGAATCAATCTATATCATGGCAGAGTTACAAATAGCTCTACCAACAACACTGATGTGTCTTTTTCATTTGTTATGCAAAAGAAACTCTATAATATATATCAATGTATAGTAATAGTGAAATGGAATGAGGATGTTTGGAGTGATGGCATTTGTCTTCCCCAGTAATCATTGCATCTGATGAAGTCCTGTTCTCCTGGCTATGGCTGAACAGCTGCCTTTCAATGGGAAGTGGTGAATTAATTCCTTGGATTAAGTGCACAGCTTTTTGCCTTACTTATTGAACTCTCTTTATCCCAGCCCATAGTTTTTCTCATTTTTACCTTTCTATTTCTCTCCCCCATCCCACTGAGTGGGAGTGAGCGAGGATCTGTGTGGGGTTCAGTTGCTGTCTGGGGTGAAAGTGACAATATTAAACTGAAATCCAGGTAGAATGAAGGCATATTTTTCAAGGAGTAGTTAGTTGACACTTCTGCTTACAGTCCTATTGACCTCCTCTGAAAAGACCTCCTGTGATTAAGAAAGGACAATTCATGCTCCAGGAGAGTTCTTGGTATTCTTGAGGTTGCCTTCTAAACTGCTGAAAATATGAGAGATATCTGTTGTTTATGAACGAGATCATGTGCACCAAATCACTACACGAATGCTATCCAATACTCCATGTATGTGTGAGAGTAGGTTTTGGTTATTGCCTTAAAGGGTCTTGATGAATTTATTACACTCAAATCCTGGTCAGAGCGATATGAATTGTTCAGTTGTCTGTTGTTGGGCTAAAGAGCACAGAATTGTTTTTCTTCTACTGTGAAAAGGTTTGCTAGTAAAAGTATACATTTATGTATCAGAGATGAACTGTTTGGCTGTAATTTATGTTTTGATCCATGTGAAATAAACTGATAGCTCTTTAAGTAATAAGAAGAAAAGTTTAGGATAAACTTAAACATTTGCCTGACTCAGACTTTGCCATTGTGCATTGTCATTCATTAAAGCAATATCAATGAAAAACACTTCAGGGAGATGTTTCTTCCACAAGAAGATTGATCTTAAAGCTCCACAAAACCTATGCAGGTATCTAGCTTTAAACATATTTACAACCACGAAGGTTGGATATATAACTACTGTTCACAAAATCAGAGAATGCTACAATTCAGTTGCACTCAGTGACACTTAGGAGATAACTCTGAACATATAAAATAGAAGGTGTATTCTTATCCACTTTTTCTGTTATTTCATGACTAATAGGCATATCTGTCCTTGCCCAGTTTTAAAGTAAACAAACTTGTTATTCTTGTCTCTAACTGCACTTAAAATTCATGGATCTTTGGTGTTTGGCCTCTTCCCCTGGGCCTTTTAGACCTTGCTTAAGGCTTGAGGCTCCAGTTCTTATGTTGGGACATTTCAAAAGTTCAGGGAAAGCACAGTCCAGTCCTTCCATCTTTTCCACTCAAACCTCTTGCATTTTGAAATTTGTCAGGATTCTAGGCTTCAGGGACATGGAGGGTATGCACAAAGATACGGATAGTAAAAGAGAGAGAACTTGTTATGCAAAGACACTCTCTGGTGTCAACAGAGCTGTTCAATAATTTTAATTTTGAATAGGGTTTCCAGAACAAGGTCATTATTTGTGAAAAATGTAATCATGGAAGAGAGAAAAAAAATTCTTTATTTCCTCCTTTCCCCTATTTTTCACCTAAACTAAAGTTAATTCTTTTGCATCTTCATGTCATTTTAGAATAAGTTTTCAGAAGTTACTTGTCACCTGTTAAGATCTGAAGTATCATAAAGTATTGTTGAAGATCTTTCTATACATACAAAAAATCTGGCAAAATAAAATTTTAATACTTGGAAAGTTTTCATATGAACAGTAAGAAAAGCTAAGAACATAACATCAGTAACAGATCACAGTACTCTCATTACTTTCCATCCTTTATTGAACTCTTTTTTTCCCTTGCTGGGTATAACTAGCTTTGTGGTTGCACTGTCTAGTAAGGTGGAGAAAAACCCGCCACACATAAAAAAACTTGTACCCAGCTTATGCTTTAACTTCTTTCTGTAACTTTCTAGAGAAATCTTAATTCTCAGCTTCTTTTGTGTGGGCACTGAAAATCATAAGGCCTAATTAAATTCCAGCGATATATAAAGTATCCTCACTTTTCTTTGCAGACTGTTTAGGTTAAGAATGTGTACAAACGTTTACAGGGCAAGATCATCAATGAAAAGATTGACCCCAGCACCAATTTCTGGAGATTTCCTTTCAGTGCAGCATTCTGTTCACCCTCTATTTGCTTGTTTTCTAATGACCTATTTCCACCTTTTAGCTCCTGTCCTACCTCCTGTCCTTACCATGTTAAATAATTTTGAAAGTGGTGTTCTACAAAAAGATATTCTGAAGTCATGACAGATTAGATCTACTGCTCTTCCTTTGTCTGGAAAATCAGTTATCTTATAAAGAAAACTATTGAGTTAGTCTGGCATGATCTGCCTTTGGTGAACCCAAGATATATTTCATCTCATTTTCCACCTACTTCACCTTCTAGTTATTGATAGAAAGTTATATGGCACATGATATGCACTTCAGTTATTTTCATAGTTAATGGGCTCACACCTTGAAACTCACCTAAGAGTATATCTACTGATAATGTAAATTGGCAGTGCATTTATTTGACTACAGTAAAATTTATCCTGAATATGACAGATTACTTGTGACTTGCTACTTGCATTTACACACAAGGAGAGAGTGGTGTGGTATGTGAAGCTCAAGGGCAGCCTTGGCTGCAGTGACCATGAAATGGTGAAGTTCAAGATGATTAGGGCAACAAGGATCACACACAGCAAACTCACTGTTCTGCACTTTAAGAAGAGTAGACTTTGGCCTGTTCAAGGATCTACTTGGTGAAGTACAGTGGGTGAAAGCCCTGGAGGGAAGAGGGGCCTGAGAAAGCTGATTCGTATCAAGTATCAACTCATCCAAGCTCAGGAGCAATGCATCCCAACAAAGAAAAAGTCAGGCGAAAACCAGGGGCAAACAAGGAGATTCTGAACGAACTCAAACACATAAAGGAAGCCTACAAAGGATGGAAACAAGAACAAGTAGCCTGGGAAGAATACAGAGAAATTGTCAGAGCAGTCAGGGATCAGGTTAGGAAAGTCAAAGCCCTGACAGAATTAAATCTGTCAGGAATATCAGGGGCAACAAGAAAAGTTTCCCTAGGTACATCAGTGATAAAGACTACGGATAATATGGGCCCTCTCTAGAGGGAAATGGGAAACCTCGTTACCTGAGATATGCAGAAGCCTGAGGTACTGAATGACATTTTTGCCTCAGTCTTCACCAGCAGGTGCTCCAGCCACACCTCCCAGGCTGTAGAAGGCAAAGACGGGGACTAGGAGAATGAAGAGATGCCCACTATAGGAGAAGATCAGGTTTGAGACCATCTATGGAACCTGAAGGTGCACAAGTCTGTGGGAACTGATGAGATTAACTGGCAGATGAAAAGGCTAAGACACTCTTCTTCATATCTGAGAAACTGTGGAGATCGGGTGCTGAATAGTAAAGGGGTAATATAACTCACATTTTTAAAAATGGAAAAAAAAGGTGATATCATGTAGTGGATCCTCCTGGAAACTATGCTAAGGCAAATGGAAAATAATGAAGCCATTGGTAACAGCCAGCATGGTTTCACGAAGGACAAATTGTGTCTGACAAATTTGATGGCCTTCTACAAGGTAACAACCTTTGTGGATAAGAAGAGTAATTAATGTCAGCTACCTGGATTTCTGCACAACATCCCTGTCTCTTAATTGGAGGACATGGATTTGATGGGTGGAACATCAGGTAGATAAGGAATTGGTTGGATGGTTGCACTCAAAGTGTTATGGTGAATGGTTCAGTTCAAGACCAGTGACGAATGTGTTCCTCAGGGGTCAGTATTTGGACCAATGTTATTTAATATCTTTGTCAGGGACAATGGCATTGAGTGCACCCTCACTAGAACTTGTTGATAACACCGTTTTCCTGTGAGGTTGACATGCTGGACGGAAGGGATGCCAGGTAGAAGGACCTGGCCAGAATGTAAAGGGAGGTGACTCTGCCCCTCTACTCTGCTCCTATTAGACCCCAGTGACAGTTTGCTGTTTGAACCTGGGACCCCAATATAAGAGCGATAAAGATTTGTCATAGTGAGTCCAGAGAAGGGCTACAAAGATGGTAAGAGGGCTGGAGGAGCTCTTCTATGAGGACAGGCTGAGAGAGTTGGGATTGTTGAGCCTGGAGAGGCGAAGGCTTTGGGGAAACTTTACAGTGACCTTCCAGTACTTAAAGGAGGCCTGAAGGATAGCCAAAGAGGGACTTTTTACAAGGGCTTGTAGTGACAGGACAAGAGATAATGACTTTAAACTGAAAGAGGGTAGGTTCAGATTAGATATAAGGAAGATCTTCACCGCAAAGGGTGTTGAGGCACTTGGAGAAGTTGCCCAGAGAAGCTATGGGAGCCTCCTCCTTGGAAGTATTCAAGGCCAGTTTGGATGAGGCTTGAGCAACCTGGTCTCATGGAAGATGTACCTGCCCATGACAGAAGAGATTGGAACTAGGTGATCTTAAATGATCCTTCCGACCCAAACTGCTCTATGATTCTAGGACTCTACGATGATGTTAAATTACTGAAAATGAAGCCCTAACATTCCTGTAAAATAAACAAATCAATGTGAATTTGAAATCAAATATTTGATTGTGTCAATGAAAGTTGGCTTGCCTGTGCATGTGAAGACCTCAATATAATGAATAAAATAGCTTATGATTAGTCTGATTATGCCTTTTCCCTGTTTTGTAGTGCCTAGTCATTCTTTCTGCAACATTCTTTAATCCATAAAAAAATACTATAGAAAATTTTCTTTCTTTCAAATGGTAGAACCAGAAATTCAGTAGAAAGGTAGCTATTTTAGATACAACAATCATTGATTCATTGATTCATTGGATATTTCATGTTGGAAGGGACTTCCATATAGTCTACCTTCCTGTAGTCCACCTTCCATATAGTCTACTTATTTGCTCAAAGTAGGGTCAATTGTGAGATCAGATGAAGCTTCTCATGCCTTTTTCAAGTAATGTCTAAACTTCCAAAGACGGAGACTGCCCAAAGCAGTTCCAGTGCTTGACTATACTCATGAGGAAAACGTTTTCCTTATATACAGACTGAACTTTTCTTATTTCTGTTTATGCTGATTGTCTCTTTTCCTCCCATTATGCAGCACAGTAAATAGTCTGGCATTGTGTTCCTAGCTGTCGACATACTTGTGTTCCTCCTGAGGTCACTGTACATATTAAGTGTTTCTTTCTCTTCCTAAAGTTTCTAACGTCTTATGTGAAAGGAAGAAACTGGAAAGGTTTAAAACGTATCCATCTGTGGTCATTTTATAATCATTGGAACAGCTTATTCAGATTTCCCAACATATTAACACTTGTTATTTTACAAAAAGTAATCCGCTTTCTCCTTTTACTTTTGTTTGTTTGTTTTAAAATCCTTATGTTTATTACCTTATTAATATGATTATTTGGGCCTTTCTGCCAATTTTTTTCAAAATTTTGTTCATTGGGCGAAGACTGAAGATCATCTGGTGTCTCTGTCTTAGGTATTGTTTTCATTATTATCCAAAGGAATCATCCAGATTCCAGGACATAGGCTGTTTAGTCTGATTTTGAGTAATAGTGTCAGGAGGAACAAAGTGTTTTTCTCTCTGGAATCAATGTTAATGTAAACTTAAAAGTAAAGTTTTTTTATGATACATAATAATAGTTCAAATGAGTTAAGAACTCCCACTAGAAAATTCTTTTTTTTTTACTATGATGGTTAAAAAACAAACCTATCAGCAAAAAGTGAAAACCTTTTCCTTCCTGTGCCTTTTTCCTTAAGTCTTGCAGAAAAACCTCTAGGATGTTATGTATATGTTATCAAATATTTTAGCATAACAGGAAAGAATTGTTAGAATGGAAGAGTGGTGACAAGGACCTAGCCTTCATACTGCATAGATTTCAGGAAATTTCATTTTAAAATAGCCCGTGTTGGTGTTGGATTCTAGTAAGTGTTTTCAGGTTGGCATCAGATCAGATTGCATTTTATCCAAAACAATTTCAGTTTATGTTATTTGAGAACACTGTGTGATCAGAAAAAAAGCACAGTAAGTTGAGACAATTGGGAAATTTGATTCAAAATATCATAGTAAAATTTTAATAGAAATACATCCATTGAGAAGTGAATGGCAATAGAGGATTGAAGAGCTAATCCACAAAGCAATAAAATCTTGTATATCTTCTTAATTTCAAAAAGGAATCCTTAGAATATTCAAAGTAACAATTAAAAAATATTTTTATTTTATTTTATTACACTTTTATATAAACAAGTACCGTTAAAAGTGAAGAGATGGCTTCTAAGTGTCTATGGACGTAACTGTAAGCTATATTGTCTAGCTTATATTTCTAAAATAGATTCTGTAGAACGACATGTCACATGGAGTTTGAGAGTAAGTCTCATTGTCTTGGCTACAAATTAAAGTTATAGCTGATTAAATAATTCACAACACATTAAATTGCAGAATATTTTCTCATCTTAATAAACATTTATCAGTTATTTTAACAATGAGAATTAGAGCTCTCTGACAAATGCTTAACATCATTAATTTAAACTCTGCTTATACAGTCATTCCATAGGTATTTCCAAGAAGGACCTGGAGAAAACACCTTTAAAATTCCTGTTCAAAAAAAAGCTTTTGGCATTCCCATCCACAATTATTTTGTTGTTAGATATGGAGTTTGCTGCAGGTATACAGGCAGACCTTTGCGAAATTCAATGTTATATATTTCACAGAATGACTGACAGTGTTACTCCTGACTACACCATAGACTACATCAGAAAAATATTTACAAAGGCAGCTGAAGGAAGGATAAAGATAAAATTACTCAGACTTCTAGCCAATGGATACACTAAGAAAAAAAGCCATGATATCATTGAATGATAGAATATATTTTGAATTTTTTTCTTTCTAGTCATGTGAAAACTAGGAGGAAAAATTACTATACGTACTTTCTGGCCAAAAAAAAGTAAATACACCTATTCAAATTTTACGGTATCTCAGAAAATTCTTTGTGAATTTAGTTATTCAACAGTTGAGTTCAGTGGAATTCTGTTTTATTCAGTTTTCATTTGCTTATAAGTAACCTGCAGAATTTTTAAATACCTTTTTTCCTTTCAATTTTTTTTTTACTTTCTTAAATAAAACCTTCAGTTGAAACTAATAAAATATCTTTGGTTGTTACCGACATGCTCTTTTCTTGGAAATTTTATTCGATAGTTTTGGGGCTTTTTGGTTAATAAATAAAGTTAATTCTGTATTAATATGTATAGTCTTCTGAGGCAATTATAATAAGATCACAAAGATATAATTTATTAAAGATTTTCCCTAGTAAGGCTTAGCTTCTTCATAATTATGCTTTCTTCATACTTAGTATACTTCATACTTAGCATTCTCGTGTTGTCCGGTGGGATATTTTCATAAACACATGACCACTTCAGATTATGAGAAGCATGTCAAACTCTTCCCAAGAGAAAAATATTTCTTTTAGGTATTCTAGGTTTGGGTAGTATTGTATTAGATATTGTAGTTTTCTTTCAGGAAGTGAATTCTAGTCAGATCAGCATTGCTAGCTTACAAATAGTCCAGTGGGGAAAAATGCTATGACGACTAACGTAGACCAATTCCAAGCACCTTGTAACACACTAACCAAAGATGTCCAAGGTATATTTTCAGGGTTTGTTTGCTTGTTTCTATTAATAGTATTGTTGTGATGAAAACAGGAACCTTAGTTCTTAAGGTTTGAACTGTGTGAAGTATCCTTCTGTCCATCACCATTGTCATTGCAATGACATAAAACCAGATCTCTAAGTAGCAAACCAACAAAAACAGCGCATGAAGCACTTGAGGGAAAAAAGTATGTGGGTCAGACACTCAGCTGCATCTGACCTAGTGAAGGCAGTCTTTCAAAGCTTCATGTGGCCTCTAAGACTCTTGAAGTTTGTTGCAATACAAGTTGCAAAGAAATAACCCATATTATATGTTAGATATAAAAAAATTTTCTGAAACGTCTTTATGGAGGATGAAAGAGTATCACACCATCTGCTTCACTCCCATTGATCCTACCAGCAGCAGTGAGATGTTTAATAAATACATAGCTATGCCGATTTCATCTGGTTTTTACTAACAAAGAATTGCCCTAAATTATTGATTCTGCTCTGTCACGGGGGGTTGGAGTAGATAATCTTTCAAGGTCCCTTCCAGCTCCTGACATTCTGTCATTCTGTGATGTCCTAGCTGTCTCTGGAATAAATTGTCCCCGTATTTTTAGATAGATATATGAAACGGAGATGAAAATTAAAGTGAAGAAAATATCAAGACACTAACAATAAGATACTAACAACACTTTTTTCCTTCAGAAAAAAAAAAAATCAGTTCTGGAAAGTACTAGTTAGGATCCAAGCTGGATGAAGTAGGAATTTCTTTCGATCCATAGGTATTTACATCAAGAATACAGTATTATTGTGCATAAGAGAATACCAATTTTTACACAGGTATTCTAGAATCAGGTTCATAATTTCATTTTAAACTAAAGATTATCTCTTAAAAGAATATCTAGTCTTGATTTCACAATGTAATAGGAAAGACAATCCAACATCGGATGATGCAGAATGAGTTCCCTACATCATAAGAAGAAAAATTTATAATTTTCTCATGCTCTATGCTTTTTTCCATCTATAGAGGTCATTCCTCTCTTTCTTATTTTTAAACAGTACTGTGCATATATGTTGATTATCTTTGCTACCACAAAAACCAACCAACTAACAAACATTTCTCTAAAAGTCTGTATAAGCAGTAGAGTACAGAGTTCAGTGTACCACAATATCCGCTTCGGTATATCCAGAGTTTAGATCATATGCTCCTTAAAGAAGACGCTTTGTTTAGTACATTTAAATGTTCTAAATTCAATTGTCTGGAGAAATAGAAATAACTAATTATGAAGAAAATAAATTATGATTTACTTCAGTATTTTGAAATGGAATCTGTTCAGCATCATAGATCTGAAGTGTTTAACATCTTCCTTAATAGAGAGCTTTTGAATGAATCATAGAATCATTTAGGTTGGAAAAGACCCTTGAAATCATTGAGTCCAACCATCAACCCTACTCTACAAAACTCACTTTACAAAGATCCCCCAACATCACATCTAACTGACCTTTAAACACATCCAGGGATGGTGACTCAACCACCTCCCTGGGCAGCCTATTCCATTGTCTGACTACTCTTACAGAGAAAAAATTTTTCCTAATGTCCAGTCTAAACCAACCTTGTTGCAGTTTGAAGCCATTTTGTCTTGTTCTGTTGCTAGTTACCTGTGAGAAGAGACCAGGACCAACCTCTCCACTATGTTCTTTCAGGTAGTTATAGAGAATGATGAGGTCTCCCTTTAGTCTTCTCTTCTTCAAACTAAACAGCCCCAGCTCCTTCATTCGTTCTTCATTAAGATTTATTCTCTAAGCCCTTCACCAGCTTCATTGCCCTCCTCTGCACTGTCTCCAGCATCTCGATTTCTCTCTTGCATTAAGGTGCCCAAAACTGGACACAATGCTCAAGGCGTGGCCTCATCAGTGCTGAGTACAGAGGGACAATCACCTGATCACACTATTTCTAATACAAGCCAAGATGCCCTTGGCCACTTTGGCCACCCGGGCACACTGTGGGCTCATATTCAGCCACTTGTCAATAAGAATCCCGAGGTTCCTTTCTGCCAGGCAGCTTTCTAGCCACAGTTCCCCAGGCCTGTAGTGTTGCATGGGGTTGTTGTGGCCTAAGTGCAGGACTTGGCACTTGGCCTTGTTGAAGCTCATACTGTTAACACTGGCCCATCGATCCAATCTGTCCAAGTCTCTCTATAGTGCCTCCCTACTCTTGTGCTGATCAACACTTCCACCTGACTTGGTGTTGTCAAAGAGTTTAGAGACATCACCCCAAAAAATGCAATGCTGATTTAAAAAGGAATAGAGTGAACATTCAGCTGAAAAAAAAAAAAATCAGGTTTTGTATTTGATTCAGGAAGAAAAAAAAAGAAGTACCAGAGAAATGTGTATTTCATTCTTTCCACTCAAAAGAGACTGTGGACTACAAAGAACACATTCAAATCAAAGCTGTTGACCAACATAATCACTGTGTTAGAATCATAGTGGAACATACATGCTAGGAGTTCATTGGAAGGCATTCACATTCTTTACCAAGCTCTAGCTACTTTTTTTTTACCATAGACTCTGCTATAATGTATATTAATAACAAAAATATATTAATAACAAAAAATGAACTAGGGAGACTCTCCATCCTTTACTGGATGCAAGGGGGAACATTGTTATCAAGGATGAGGAAAAGGCTGAGGTACTTAATGCCTTCTTTGCCTCAGTCTTTAATAGTCAGTCTGGTTATCCTCATGGAACTCAATCCCCTGTACTGGAAGTTAGGGATGGGGATCAGAATAGTCCCCTCATAATCCAGAAGGCGGTGGTTAATGATCTTCTAAGCCAACTGGAAACCCACAAGTCTATGGGGCCAGATGGGATCCATCCGAGAGTGCTGAGGGAATTGGCAGAGGAACTTACCAAGCCTAATCACAGAAGAAACTAACAAAGCCTCTCTCCATCCTTTATCAGCAATTCTGGTCAACTGGGGAGGTCCCGGATGACTGGAGACTTGCCAATGTGACACCAATGTAAGAAGAGACTTGCCAATGTAAGAAGGGCAGGAAGGACGATCCGGGGAACTACAGGCCTGTCAGCCTGACCTTGGTCCTATGGAACAGTTCATCTTGAGGGTGATCACATGGCAAGTGCAGGACAATGGGGGGATCAGGCCCAGCCAACATTGGTTCATGAAGTCCTGTTTAACCAACCTGATCTCCTTCTATGATCAGGTGACCTGCCTAGTGAATGAGGGTAAGGCGGTGGATGTTGTCTACCTGGACTTCAGGAAGGCATTTGTCACCATTTCCCACAGCATTTTGCTGGAGAAGATGGCAGGTCATGGCATAGACAGGAGGACTCTCCCCTGGGTTAGAAACTGTCTGGATGGCCGAGCACAGAAGGTGCTGGTGAATGGAGTGGGATCCAGTTGGC